>NC_053391.1:386562661-386766580 GCF_905171765.1 Bufo bufo
GAGATGGAGGCAGGGAGTCCCTCCAAGTCACTTGCACAAATGGCCCGAAGCATGCTCACTTGCTTGCGTAGTGACAGCCGAATTGTCACCTTTCGGCAGAGGGATGACTTCTGGCTCTCCACCTTGTTGGACCCTCGCTAACGGTCCAAAATGGGGGCCTTTTTTACACCCGCTGAGAGGGAGGAAAAGCTGAACTACTATAGAGACATCCTATGTACTCAGTTGGCCGCTGCCTATCTGTGCCATCGTCAATCCTATCACAAGTCTGACCGGGGGGGCCCTCCGGTCACGTTCCTCTGCCATGGCTTCTGTGGCAGGGTGGGATGGCAGGATCAGTATCAGATCCATCAGCAGCAGCCTGAGTCTAGAGCCACTGATGAGCAGCTTTCTTCAACCGCCTAGTGAAGAAACTACTCACCAGCAGCAGCATCTAGACCTGGAGCAGAACCTGAACCAGCAGGTGGTGGCATACTTGGAGTGCACCCTGCCTGCCGTCATTAAAGATCCGCTGGACTACTGGGCAGCCAAACTGGATGTATGGTCGCAACTGTCCGAGTTTGCCCTGGAAAAGCTGTCCTGACGGCCAGTAGTGTGGCATCAGAGCGGGTGTTTAGTGTAGCAGGGGCCATAGTTACCCCAAAAAGAACTCGCCTGTCCACCCAAAATGTGGACCGACTGACCTTTGTCAAGATGAATCAGGCGTGGATCAGCCAGGATTTCCACCCACCATTGCCTGATGCATTGACTAGATCATCCATGGTGCCACACCAACACTTTAACAAAAGAGACCGGTTTCTTCTGGCTACCTGCCTCAACTACTATTCTGATGCTGCCACCCACCTGATGCCACACATCTGATGTCAAGTGCTCCTTTTTTCAACCACAATCTTAAGCTGGTACTGGTATTGCCACCCACCTCCCCACTCTGTCACCAGGTTACTTTGTGGTCTCCTGATGCTGCTGCCACCTCCACACTGTCAGCTTGCCACTCTGTGGTCTCCTCATGCTGCTGCCACCTCCACACTGACACCTTGCCACGCTGTGGCCTCCTGATGCTGCCGCCACCTCCACACTGTCATTGTGCCACTCTGTTGCCTCCTCCTGATGCTGCTGCCGCCACCTCCACAGTCATTGCGCCACTCTGTGGCCTCCTGATGATGCTGCTGCCACCTCCACACTGTCATTGTGCCACTCTGTGGCCTCCTTCTGATGCTGCCGCCACCTCCAGACTCTGTCATTGGGCCACTCTGTGGTCTCCTCATGCTGCTTTCACCTCACAACTATGTCATAGGGCCACTCTGTGGACTTCTCATGCTGTTCCCACCCTCCCCACTTCTGGGCCACTATTTTTCCTTTTGGCCTGGCTGACATCATCATTTATTTGACCCTTCTTCTGATCTGTCAGAAGGAAGGAAAAATGAGATTCACAATGGATCCTGTCTGTGTAGCAGCTGTAAGGCCTGTATGGTCCCATCAGAATTGGCTTGTGATTTGGTAGCCAAAAGCAGGAGTGGGTACAAAACACAGAAGACATGCAAATATTCCATTCATGTATCATCTCTGTTTTGGATCCACTCCTGTTTTTTTGGCATTAGCAATACTAATGTATTACTGACCAAATGCTGACCGAGTGAAGGCGGATGCTCAACAGACAGGATCAGTTTTTTGGGGGTTTTGTTCTGACGGATCAGAGGAAGGGCAAAATAATCAGTGATGTCAACACAAACTTACTGCTGACTCCTCTCCACTATGTCGGGGGGCTCTACTTGTATAAGCGTTTAATAGAACAGGTTCTGTAGACATCTATGTGGAATCAGCTGACGACGGTGTAAAAGGAGTGCGCTTCTTCTTGGCGCTAACATTGACCTGTAAGGTTGAGTTCATTCTTGAGTTATTTGGTCAATTTTGGCCCCGTGACTGCCCAAATAAGTGAAGTGTGCAGTGATTCTAAGAGCGATGCCTGTCATCTGCATGTCATACTGACTCACAGTATAATTTCACTACCACAGCAGACTCCCTATGCGTGTTACTGCAAGACACAGTGTTCTACACTACTATAAAGGTTCTCTGAGGTCAGGAAATAGCCGTTTTTTCAAACTCAATTCGCTGCGAATAAATTCGGATCGAAACAAATTATTATTTTTTTATTTGGCGAACTGGCCGAATCGAATTTTTGAAAAATTCACTCATCTCTTGTATTGATATATTATACTGTCCTAATATTCCTCTCCGGTCAGAAGAGAAAACCAGACAACACAGGAGGATCCCCTGCGTTGAGTTTCCAAATGAAATTGCACAACTCCTTTTAGATTTACACAGTGTAAATATAGACGGTCTAGAGATGCACCAGATTTCTCACAGTAGCCCATGCTGGTTGACAGATTGGAGCACCTTTAGGCACTTCGGAACACTACAATTCTTGTGTATGCATGAAAGCTGAAGTGTCCATATAACCGGAAGTCATACAGTGTGTATATAGAATGAGTCATGTAGAAAAGCCATGTCAAGTTTTGAAATGGGAGCTGCTTGGTAACCAGTTACTCCTGTGTTAAAACTAATAAACTCCATTTATATATCCATCCCTAACACCATGTATAAGATGATTGTATTTTTTTTTATGTGAACAACATATGCGAATTAGGGCATGGCTGACATGACATCAATCATTCACAGCCGCAGCACTTTGGTGGTGAAAGTAGTCACAGACGTGATCATGAATCTCGGACCTTTAGCATAAAGTGCCTACTTTTGATCCCTACCAATGGCGTTGGCTCCAGGACATTACTGTGAGCATCCTCAATCATTTTGATTGTCTGACTCTCCCTGTCAAACAGTTTTGTACAATAGCTGAAATAATGAAAGCCCCATCCATGTATTGTATGATAAATTGCCGCTTATTTTTGCTGCGGAATCTGCACCACAAATCGGATGCAAGCCCACCAAGTGTATATGTGACCTTATGACTGTTTTAATTTATTAAGGATGACAAACAGAATATCTTACAGCATATAGCGTCGTCATCCAGCTTTTTCAGTGTTCTGAACATCAAATCCTTCTAAAGCCTCATTCACACGTCAGTCTTCCACAAACGTGTGCTGTATGTGTTCTCCACGAACAGCACGCGTCCCCATTCATTTTAATGTGTGTATTCACACTTCACTGGTCCATGGGTCCGTGTTTTTAGCACGGATGCATGCTCTATTTTGTCTGTGTTCATGGATCCATCACTCCCATTATAGACTATGGGTCCGGGAAAGCCACGGATGCAACACAGATGCCATCCGTTTTTCATCCGTGTTTCATGGATGATTAGGAAAAGATGCTTTGAAAATTATTTTTCAGCTGTTTAGTGTCAGTGAAACACGGATGACACACGGACAGCAAAAAACACTGACCCAACACGGATCCATCACGGACATCTTCTCGGAGGCATCACTGACCACCTTTTCATGGATTTAAGCACTGACCCAGCCGTGTGAATGAGGCTTAAATGCAGCATAGAGAATCTGTCCACGGCACTCACGCAATTGCAAAAAAGTCAATTTATTCATACAAAAGTGCACGATACATATGGAGTCAAAGTACAGCACATGCAGCCCTTTATTGTGCACTTTTGTATGATTAAATGGACTTTTTGGCAATTGGGTGAGTGCAGCGGGCAGATTCTCTATGCTGCATTCGATTTCGGTGTTTTTCCGACACTGAGCACCCCCCTGTTTCATCATTTTTGCTCTCCCATAACCTGGATTCCAAATGGTCTTGGTGAGTAGTGCCGACCATCTATTTCTCTATTTGTGTTGAATGAGGCTTAATACGGCGATCTTGGAGCAAGGGTTATTCAAAAATGTAGAAAAACTAGATTTCACAGTATTGTAGGTATCTTTTCTGATTCCTGTGGGATCTGGTTCTGAGCAGCAACTAAATAGCCCCTACATAAAATAAAATATATATGATTTAAAATGATTGCAGAGACTTGCTATATGTTTTCTGAATAAGATGTATCACATATATAGAAAATCATCAATCCTTCATCAAAATGTTGCTATATCTGCACTTTGCAGTATACAGTATAATAAATATACAGCAACAGAAAGCATCAGTCACCTGGCATGATAAAACGTGTACATAATACACATCTGTATAAAATGTAATGCACCTTCTGCTAAGCTCCAGCGTATACACTACTTGAACACATCTTAACACGCCTATCATTCTGTTCAGCTGATTTCTCCTCTGTCCAGGAGGAACCTTTTATAAGAAAGCATAGAGCTCTCAAAAGATATCCGAAGCAATCCACTGTGGGAGAGGGGGAGCACTTACTGGGGGGTTGCTAAAAGGTTTTTGCAGCGAGCCCCACACCATTGGAAAACAAGAATGTGGGGGACAGTGACTGAACATAGTTCCGCTCAGATTTCTACTTTTTTTGCAATTAATTTTTTTTACATTTTTTTTAATTAGGTAGAAATTGTCAATCTGAAGAGAATGAAGACAGCTCTGAGATCCCAGGGGGAGTGAAGCCACTCCAGGTAAGCGTGCTTCAAACGGTGCCTGTCATATTGTGTCTTCATTTTGACACTGTGTTTTAGAAAAGGTAATAAAATATATACTGCTGTAATAAAATCATTCATTGTCAGCAGGTTGGAGAATATGTCCTCAGTCGATCTCTATACATTAGGACATCCATTACCTACACTAATAACAATAGGAGAGTGTTTGCCATTGCATTACCTGGACTGTGGACAGTGTAGAGCAGCAGTACTTGTCAAGAGACTATGTGGGCCTATGCAATGCATGGCATTTAGGCTGTTTTCAGATTGACGTCATGGTTTCCATTATTAAAGAATTCTTTGAGCAAGAGCCTTGTGTAATGGAAACCTGACAGAAAAGAATCTAAACAGCAGTGTGAACAGAACCTTACCTAAATGCTTACTTATAGAGGTTGTGCCATAGGATAGGAGATAAATGTCTGGTCGTATGGAGGTCCTCGTTCTTTCTCACTGCATGATCGCATGGAGCATCGGTCAAACAGAGGCCCCTCCGTTCCATTCAATCTCTGGGAATGGCGGAAATAGCCTACATCTGTATTGACAGCATTTACTAAAATGTCTAATAATTCACCTTTTGGGTTTACTACTATAGAATTAAAAGGGTTTTCTGATATTTTTATACTGATGACCTATCCTCAGTATAGGTCATCAGTATCTGATTGGTGGGGGCCTGACACCTGGGACCCCCGCCAATCAGCTGTTTGAGAAGACACCGGCCCTCCTGTGAGTGCTGCGGCCTTCTCACAGCTTAGGCCTTGAGAAAACTTCATACACCATGGGCCGGCTTGTAGTGCTAATCTTCATGTCTCCCGCATCGTGCACTGATTTTCAATAAATGGACTTTCACATATGGGTGAGTGCCGTGGCTTTATCTTTCTATTTGGATATTTATGTTTTCTTTTTTTTCCGCTTCTGAGCACCGCCTATGGAATATTGCCCTATCGCTAAGCTGGAATGTAGTGCTTTGATCTATGTAGTGCCGACCCTGCTTTTTTTGCTTTTTGTAGTGCTTCTCACAGCTTGCCTAGCACAGCACTGTACATTGTATAGTGGCTGTGCTTGGTATTGTACTCAGCCCCATTCACTTGTATGGGGCTGAGCTGCTCCTAGGCCACATAACACATGAAGGTGTCATCATTACATCTAAGAAAAGCAAAGAGAAGTACACTGCCTTCCCAAACAGCTGATCGGCGTAGTTCCAGGGTGTTGGACCCCCACCGATCAGATACTGATGACCTTTCCATAGGATAGGTCATCAGTATAAAAATCTCAGAAAACCCCTTTTAAGTTTTTTTCCCAAAAATTTGTGCCAATTAATAATTCATTTATTGTTTTATTTTGACAGGACTATTCCAACGACACAGATTCAAATCTTAGCACTGAAACCAGTTACTTTACTCCAGAAAATGATGTTTCGGTCGAGAAAACAGAACAAGAGGCATGTTACAGCTGAAACTGTGGCATGAAAGCACTTTACTGATTTAATTGTAAATAAGGGGGCTCTCTCATACAGGTTTTAGATATCGGAGGGCTCACTATCCACTGATAACACCCAATTTCAGTGTATAAAAAAGATAGCGCAGAAAATATGAAGAAAGACGGCTTCAGATTCAATAAACGTCCTCTAAAACTTCTCCTTTTTTTTGTAATGAATAGTACAGCAGACACATCCATCTTGCATACAGTGATTATTAACGCGTTTCAGACACCTCGTCCTTAGTCGTAACAAAGTATCACAATGGAGAGCATGAATTTAAGTGTGCACTAATCCCTCCTCTCCAAAGTCAAGGGGAGGGAAAGGCCTCCACCATTGGTCGCTCCATCATGATTTTCACCTGTTACCTATACACACATAATCAAGTCATAGATGCTTTTCACACCATGCTGAGGTCCTTTCCCAGATTAACCCTTGATCGCCTTATATCATGGGAAAAAGAAAAAACATAGTCTCCACCTCCAGGCTTCCAAATTCTGACTGGACAAAAACTGCATCGTGTGAATAGCATACTATCTAATAAAACATATGGTAACTATCACTTATATGGCCTAAACCCTACACTATAAAAAGATAATATGACACATATATATGATAGGCACTCCTCCTTCTGGGTTGTGTGTAAACAATAGTTTATTTTATTTAAAAACAATATAAAAATAATATAACAAATATAAAACTACTCCAAAAAATTGTGTATATCATCAATTTTCCATGATTAATCCATAATTAATATTTAATTCATAATTGCAGGAAAGAAAAAAAAAACAGGAAAAAAAACACCTAAAATGATGGGACCACCAAAAAATTTATATGGAAATGTATATAAAAAAACATGTATTCCAATGTATTGGTGAATAGCTGCAGATAAATTCAGGATATTAAAGATATGATATCTATTGTAGGAATTCATCAAGACATTATACTTTGTACACAATTAGTCCAACCAAAAAAATATGAAATAGATATAAATAATGAACCGACCTAGTGGTATAGATAGCTCATGTACATAATCTAAATAAATAGTCTGTGTCAAATATGCTTAGATCATAATCCTTGTAAATGCTCCAGATCAGGTATCGCGATCAGGTATCGCCGGGCATCGCGATCAAGTGGACTAAGGCAGTGTTTCCCAACCAGTGTGCCTCCAGCTGTTGCAAAACTATACCTCCCAGCATTCCCGCACAGCCAAAGGCATGCTGGGAGTTGTAGTTTTGCAACAGCTGGAGGCACACTGGTTGGGAAACACTGGACTAAGGTGAGTTAAATTATTATTATTATTTTTTTAACCCCTCCAGCGCTATTTTACTATGCATTCTGTATTCAGAATGCTATTATTTTCCCTTATAACCATGTTATAAGGGAAAATAATAATGATCTGGTCTCCATCCCGATCGTCTCCTAGCAACCGTGCGTGAAAATCGCACCGCATCCGCACTTGCTTGCGGATTCTTGCGATTTTAACGCAACCCCATTCACTTCTATGGGGCCTGCGTTGAAAAATGCAGAATATAGAGCATGCTGCAATTTTCACGCAACGCACGAGTGATGCGTGAAAATCACTGCTCGTGTGCACAGCCCCATAGAAATGAATGGGTCGGTATTCAGTGCGGGTGCAATGCGTTCAACTCACGCATCGCATCCGCGCGGAATACTCGCCCGTGTGAAAGGGGCCTTAAGCAGAAGATTTTCATTGGTTGAGAATGCACATGGTCGCCAACTATGATTATACTAGCTCAAAGGTGTATATAAACCTTAAACTGACCTATAGCCTTCATTCAGCAATACAGTATATGGAGAAAAGTATTGGGAAACACCTCTTAATCATTGAATTCAGGTGTTTCATTCAGTCCCATTGCCACAGGTGTATAAAATCCAGCACCTAGCCATGCAATCTGCCTTTACAAACATCTGTGAAATAATGAATTGTTCTAAAGAGCTCACTGGAATCCAGCATGGTACTGTAATAGGATACCACTGTTGTAACAAGTCAGTTGGTGGAATACTATATTTAGAAGGGTCACATCAACTGTGAGTGGTATTTTTACAAAGTGGAATTGTTTAGGAACCACAAAAACTCAGCCACAAAGTGGTTACCACGTAAAGTTACAGAGCAGGGTCTCAGAGTACTGAGGTGCATAGCGCATAAAAGTCACCAACGCCCCCTGCTGACTTAACTGCAGAGTCCAAACCTCCTCTGCTATCAACATCAGCGCAAACTGTGCCCGTGAGCTTGATGGCATGGACAAAAATTCCAACACACACTTCAACATCTTGTTAACCACCTCCGGACCGCCTAACGCAGGATCGCGTTCCGGAGGTGGCAGCGCTGCGCACAGTCACGCATATACGCGTCATCTCGCGAGACGCGAGACTTCCTGTGAACGCGCGCACACAGGCGCGCGCGCTCACAGGAACGGAAGGTAAGAGAGTTGATCTCCAGCCTGCCAGCGGCGATCGTTCGCTGGCAGGCTGGAGATGTGTTTTTTTTAACCCCTAACAGGTATATTAGACGCTGTTTTGATAACAGCGTCTAATATACCTGCTACCTGGTCCTCTGGTGGTCCCCTTTGTTTGGATCGACCACCAGAGGACACAGGTAGCTCAGTAAAGTAGCACCAAGCACCACTACACTACACTACACCCCCCCCCCGTCACTTATTAACCCCTTATTAGCCCCTGATCACCCCATATAGACTCCCTGATTACCCCCCTGTCATTGATTACCCCCCTGTCATTGATCATCAACCCCCTGTAAAGCTCCATTCAGACGTCCGCATGATTTTTACGGATCCGCTGATAGATGGATCGGATCCGCAAAACGCATCCGGACGTCTGAATGAAGCCTTACAGGGGCGTGATCAATGACTGTGGTGATCACCCCATATAGACTCCCTGATCACCCCCCTGTCATTGATTACCCCCCTGTCATTGATTACCCCCCTGTAAAGCTCCATTCAGATGTCCGCATGATTTTTACGGATGCACTGATACATGGATCGGATCCGCAAAACGCATCCGGTCGTCTGAATGAAGCCTTACAGGGGCATGATCAATGACTGTGGTGATCACCCCCCTGTCATTGATTACCCCCCTGTAAAGCTCCATTCAGATGTCCGCATGATTTTTACGGATGCACTGATAGATGGATCGGATCCGCAAAACGCATCCGGACGTCTGAATGAAGCCTTACAGGGGCATGATCAATGACTGTGGTGATCACCCCATATAGACTCCCTGATCACCCCCCTGTCATTGATTACCCCCCTGTCATTGATTACCCCCCTGTAAAGCTCCATTCAGATGTCCGCATGATTTTTACGGATGCACTGATAGATGGATCGGATCCGCAAAACGCATCCGGACGTCTGAATGAAGCCTTACAGGGGCATGATCAATGACTGTGGTGATCACCCCATATAGACTCCCTGATCACCCCCCTGTCATTGATTACCCCCCTGTCATTGATTACCCCCCTGTAAAGCTCCATTCAGATGTCCGCATGATTTTTACGGATGCACTGATAGATGGATCGGATCCGCAAAACGCATCCGGACGTCTGAATGAAGCCTTACAGGGGCATGATCAATGACTGTGGTGATCACCCCATATAGACTCCCTGATCACCCCCCTGTCATTGATTACCCCCCTGTCATTGATTACCCCCCTGTAAAGCTCCATTCAGATGTCCGCATGATTTTTACGGATGCACTGATAGATGGATCGGATCCGCAAAACGCATCCGGACGTCTGAATGAAGCCTTACAGGGGCATGATCAATGACTGTGGTGATCACCCCATATAGACTCCCTGATTACCCCCCTGTCATTGATTACCCCCCTGTAAAGCTCCATTCAGATGTCCGCATGATTTTTACGGATGCACTGATAGATGGATCGGATCCGCAAAACGCATCCGGACGTCTGAATGAAGCCTTACACGGGCGTGATCAATGACTGTGGTTATCACCCCATATAGACTCCCTGATCACCCCCCTGTCATTGATCACCCCCCCTGTCATTGATCACCCCCCTGTCATTGATCACCCTTCTGTAAGGCTCCATTCAGATATTTTTTTGGCCCAAGTTAGCGGAATTTTTTTTTTTTTTTCTTACAAAGTCTCATATTCCACTAACTTGTGTCAAAAAATAAAATCTCACATGAACTCACCATACCCCTCACGGAATCCAAATGCGTAAAATTTTTTAGACATTTATATTCCAGACTTCTTCTCATGCTTTAGGGCCCCTAGAATGCCAGGGCAGTATAAATACCCCACATGTGACCCCATTTCGGAAAGAAGACACCCCCAGGTATTCCGTGAGGGGCATATTGAGTCCATGAAAGATTGAAATTTTTGTCCCAAGTTAGCGGAACGGGAGACTTTGTGAGAAAAAAATTAAAAATATCAATTTCCGCTAACTTGTGCCAAAAAAAAAAAATTTCTATGAACTCGCCATGCCCCTCATTGAATACCTTGGGGTGTCTTCTTTCCAAAATGGGGTCACATGTGGGGTATTTATACTGCCCTGGCATTCTAGGGGCCCCAAAGCGTGAGAAGAAGTCTGGTATCCAAATGTCTAAAAATGCCCTCCTAAAAGGAATTTGGGCCCCTTTGCGCATCTAGGCTGCAAAAAAGTGTCACACATCTGGTATCGCCGTACTCAGAAGAAGTTGGGGAATGTGTTTTGGGGTGTCATTTTACATATACCCATGCTGGGTGAGAGAAATATCTTGGTCAAATGCCAACTTTGTATAAAAAAATGGGAAAAGTTGTCTTTTGCCAAGATATTTCTCTCACCCAGCATGGGTATATGTAAAATGACACCCCAAAACACATTCCCCAACTTCTCCTGAATACGGCGATACCACATGTGTGACACTTTTTTGCAGCCTAGGTGGGCAAAGGGGCCCATATTCCAAAGAGCACCTTTAGGATTTCACAGGTCATTTACCTACTTACCACACATTAGGGCCCCTGGAAAATGCCAGGGCAGTATAACTACCCCACAAGTGACCCCATTTTGGAAAGAAGACACCCCAAGGTATTCCGTGAGGGGCATGGCGAGTTCCTAGAATTTTTTATTTTTTGTCACAAGTTAGTGGAAAATGCTTATTTTTTTTTTTTTTTTTTTTTTTCATACAAAGTCTCATATTCCACTAACTTGTGACAAAAAATAAAAACTTCCATGAACTCACTATGCCCATCAGCGAATACCTTGGGGTCTCTTCTTTCCAAAATGGGGTCACTTGTGGGGTAGTTATACTGCCCTGGCATTCTAGGGGCCCAAATGTGTGGTAAGGAGTTTGAAATCAAATTCTGTAAAAAATGACCTGTGAAATCCGAAAGGTGCTCTTTGGAATATGGGCCCCTTTGCCCACCTCGGCTGCAAAAAAGTGTCACACATCTGGTATCTCCGTAATCGGGAGAAGTTGGGGAATGTGTTTTGGGGTGTCATTTTACATATACCCATGCTGGGTGAGAGAAATATCTTGGCAAAAGACAACTTTTCCCATTTTTTTTTATACAAAGTTGGCATTTGACCAAGATATTTATCTCACCCAGCATGGGTATATGTAAAAAGACACCCCAAAACACATTCCTCAACTTCTCCTGAATACAGAGATACCAGATGTGTGACACTTTTTTGCAGCCTAGGTGGGCAAAGGGGCCCACATTCCAAAGAGCACCTTTCGGATTTCACAGGTCATTTACCTACTTACCACACATTTGGGCCCCTAGAATGCCAGGGCAGTATAACTACCCCACAAGTGACCCCATTTTGGAAAGAAGAGACCCCAAGGTATTCGCTGATGGGCATAGTGAGTTCATGGAAGTTTTTATTTTTTGTCACAAGTTTGTGGAATATGAGACTTTGTATGAAAAAAAAAAAAAAAAAAAAAAAAATCATCATTTTCCACTAACTTGTGACAAAAAATAAAAAATTCTAGGAACTCGCCATGCCCCTCACGGAATACCTTGGGGTGTCTTCTTTCCAAAATGGGGTCACTTGTGGGGTAGTTATACTGCCCTGGCATTCTAGGGGCCCAAATGTGTGGTAAGGAGTTTGAAATCAAATTCAGGAAAAAATGAGGAGTGAAATCCGAAAGGTGCTCTTTGGAATATGGGCCCCTTTGCCCACCTAGGCTGCAAAAAAGTGTCACACATCTGGTATCCCCGTACTCAGGAGAAGTTGAGGAATGTGTTTTGGGGTGTCTTTTTACATATACCCATGCTGGGTGAGAGAAATATCTTGGTCAAATGACAACTTTGTATAAAAAAATGGGAAAAGTTGTCTTTTGCCAAGATATTTCTCTCACCCAGCATGGGTATATATAAAATGACACCCCAAAACACATTCCCCACCTTCTCCTGAGTACGGAGATACCAGATGTGTGACACTTTTTTGCAGCCTAGGTGGGCAAAGGGGCCCATATTCCAAAGAGCACCTTTCGGATTTCACAGGTCATTTTTTACAGAATTTGATTTCAAACTCCTTACCACACATTTGGGCCCCTAGAATGCCAGGGCAGTATAACTACCCCACAAGTGACCCCATTTTGGAAAGAAGAGACCCCAAGGTATTCGCTGATGGGCATAGTGAGTTCATAGAACTTTTTATTTTTTGTCACAAGTTAGTGGAATATGAGACTTTGTAAGAAAAAAAAAAAAAATCATCATTTTCCGCTAACTTGTGACAAAAAATAAAAAGTTCTATGAACTCACTATGCCCATCAGCGAATACCTTAGGGTGTGTACTTTCAGAAATGGGGTCATTTGTGGGGTGTTTGTACTGTCTGGGCATTGTAGAACCTCAGGAAACATGACAGGTGCTCAGAAAGTCAGAGCTGCTTCAAAAAGCGGAAATTCACATTTTTGTACCATAGTTTGTAAACGCTATAACTTTTACCCAAACCATTTTTTTTTTACCCAAACATTTTTTTTTTATCAAAGACATGTAGAACTATAAATTTAGAGCAAAATTTCTATATGGATGTCGTTTTTTTTGCAAAATTTTACAACTGAAAGTGAAAAATGTCATTTTTTTGCAAAAAAATCGTTAAATTTCGATTAATAACAAAAAAAGTAAAAATGTCAGCAGCAATGAAATACCACCAAATGAAAGCTCTATTAGTGAGAAGAAAAGGAGGTAAAATTCATTTGGGTGGTAAGTTGCATGACCGAGCAATAAACGGTGAAAGTAGTGTAGGTCAGAAGTGTAAAAAGTGGCCTGGTCTTTCAGGGTGTTTAAGCACTGGGGGCTGAGGTGGTTAAAAGCCTTCCTAGAAGACTGGGAGCTGTTTTAGTTGTAGAAGGGGGGACCAACTCCATATTAATGTCTATTGATTTTGAATGGGATGTTATAACAGCTCCTGTAGGTTTAATGTGTAGGTGTCCCGAAACCTTTATCCATATAGTATATCAATAGTTGACAAGCGTGAGGGTCTGTGGCCCTTCGACCCTACTTTTCTATTGAATATAGGAGCCCCTGTCAAGCCCCACACTGCTTTGGCGTAACTGTATGCTGACATCTCTCCCATTGAATCCAGTTGGACTTAGATGCACGTGCGCTGATCTTAATTCTTTCAGGAGAATACATCATATATAATGCATACATAACATTGTATTCTTTCTGCATTTTGAATTTAGACACTGAATGTGTGTGATGAGTCGGACCATACCTTAGGAGGGTGGAGTCCTAGTATGTGTTTCGGTAAGTGAAACTCTATTTAAAGCATATGCAGCCTCTATTCTTAAATTTTATCTTGCCATACACCCCCTTTAATTGTCACACCTGCGCTGGAAAACTGAAAGCTGGAATCGCGCCAAAGGAATCCTTCGAGGCCATAATCGCAGGGAGTAAAAAGGAGACTATGATCCACAACAGGAGACCCCTGGAAGCCTAAAATGCTACAGACATCATTGGCTATACTGGAAATAGGCCAGTGAAAATTGCCATCTTTGATCATTTACTGTTAATTCCTTAGTGGCCACTGCGTGATATTGCCATTGAATAATAGAATGAATAGATATTTATTGTACTCATATGCAGTTATGGCGTTATGCTTGGCTTTCATGGTTGATGCGCCTCACTTCAGAATATGCTCAACATATCACTGACCGTGCATTTATAAGAGCAGAAAGTTTAAAGCAGTATATCCTAATTAAAAGGGAGTCGTCCAGGGTTGCTTTCTTGCAAAGCTTTAATTCATCTTTGATATTACTAGTTAGTAATGATTTGCTTGTTTCCATACAGATAAAACATTAGCATGGACTGGGAAAAAGCCATTGGAAAACAATATGCCAGAGCTTACCACCACTGGTTTATCAACAACTACCCGGTAATCGGAAATATGGGTTTATGCTTTTCAAGGTTTTACTATCTAAATGACAGCAGAAAAACTAGGTCAGAGGTGTTGGAGAAGATGGGCATAGACATTCATCATGCATCTAATCATTTGCAGTGAGAACAGCAGAAGGAATATTGTAATATTAACCGAATGAAAAGTGAAAAAACAGCCCTCCAAAATAAAAAAAGGTGTCCTTTTATTTACCCAAGATGAGATGTTTCAGCATCAGCTGGAGCCTCAAGAAGGGTTTCGGGTGGAGTTTAAATGTCACAACATGCGTGCATAAAAGGACAGTAATGATTGTCCATCCCTATACAGTAGTGCATTTAAAGGGCATCTGTCAGCAGATTTGTACCTATCAAACTGGCTGACCTGTTATGTTTTAAGGTATGCCAATGAGCATCTAGGAGCAACGGGGGCGTTGCTATTACACCTATACCAGTGATGGTGAACCTTTTACAGACGGAGTGCCTAAACCGTAACCCAAAACCCACATATTTATTGCAAAGTGCCAACACGGCAATTTACCCTGAATACTACAGTCCAATATAGTATATCTTCCATGTACTTTATTATTTAAATATAATAATCTGCCTACATTCAATGTGCTGCTTGTGCCGTTCATACTGCGTCTGTTCTATAGGTTCACCACCACCGACCTAGACGCTCTGCTCTCTCTGCATCTGCCGCTTCCTCTCCACTTTGACAGGGCCAGGCAGTGTAAATGTGATCCCTGCCAATCAATGTGCAGAGGACGCTGCAGTTGCAGAGAGAGCTGAGCCTCCAGGTGTAGTGGTAACGCCCCCATTGCTCCTAGAGGCTCATTTGCATATTATAAAACATAATTTTTCTCAGCAATGCTGGCACATATTAACATGGGACCAACAAAGATGCCTTCAGCTGCCAAGTGCACATGTAACAGGTCAGCCAGTGTCATAGGTACAAATCTGCTGGCAGATACCCTTTTTACTAAATGAGCGCCTATTCATATGCTACATTGTCAATTGGTGCTTGTTTACTGTCTGATAATCTGCCTATGTAAAAAGACAGTGTAGTATAGAACTGTCCGCATTGCCGCAAACTCACTCAAATGCACAGTCTCACACACAGAAAAACATCCTTATACTCGGGCTGCTAACCCCCCCCCCCCCCCCCCCCCTCACACCTCACCCTCCACAAAAGGATCTGCTAATTGTGTTTTTAAGAATATTTTGCCCATTTGAAGTGGCAGGTCTTCTTATCTATTCAGCCCAAATGATATCAAATTTCTGTTTTATAAAAAGGCTTTTGTATGGTGAACTATAAGAATTCCTACCAACTAGTCTGAGCCACTGGGTCAAAGTGGGAAGTAGATTTCTGGGACATAATATATTAATAATAATTTTAGGGTACAAAATAAATGAAATCTAAAAAAGATCCTCTTATATGTACAGTACTTGAGATTATGGTATCAAGTACAGCTAGGAAAAATCAAAGCCGCTGAGAATTTCAAAGTGTAAAGAGCCCTAATGAGTGTTTGTACGCACGCTTGTTAGCAAGTTGCCACCAATTACTCAATGCATGGCATAGTTGGTGCGGTCACTTAAATGAATTTTTACCGACAGCAGATCCTGCCATATAAACGGCCATCTGCTGCCACCAAACAATAATTCTGTATGGAGATGGGCGAGTTAGGAAGGTACTCTTCCTTCCCGACAATCGCTTGCTACATCAGGCCATGTAAAGAGGCTTTAAGTTCAGGAATAGGAGAACTGTGGTCTGAGCTTTGTGTTCCAGTTCCTACTATTAAAAGGGGTTGTGTCGCTTTAGCAAATGGAATTTATTATGTAGAAAAAGTTAATACAAGCCACTTACTAATGTATTGTGATTGTCCATATTGCTGCCTTCACTAGATGGATTCATTTTTCCATCACATTATACACTGCTCATTTCCATGGTTACGACCACCCTCATCAGTGGCCGTGCTTGCACACTATAGAAAAAAGCACCAGCCTACAGTATGTGATCCAATGGTCCTGGTCATCAGAGAGGCTGACACTTTTTCCTATAGTGTGCAAACATGGCCACCGCTGCTGGATTGCAGGGTGGTCGTAACCCCTGGAAACAAACAGTGTAAATGTGATGGAAAAATGAACCCAGCCAGCGAAGGAAGCAATATGGACAATCACAATACATTAGTAATTGGTTTGTATTAACTTTCTCTACATAATAAATGCCATTTGCTGAAGTGAGACAGCCCCTTTAAGTGAAGGTTCAGTCTCCCCAGTGCTCTGATGGAAACCAAGTGAAGACTAATTCCATGTTTCTTTGACTCCCCCATACATTTTCTGACTACACAACTATGAATAGCAGATCCCTAAGCACAGATTGTAGTTTGTTGTAATATATGTTGAAAAGAGAGCAAGGAAACATATGTTTTATATCCCATCATTCAGGTCCACTATAGATGTTGAAGAATTGTCAAGTATTTCAGGTGATCAGAAAAGTTCTCTATTGCAATGTACTACTCCCAGAAATACCGAAGCTTCGGCTAGACACAGCACTCCGGTCAGTCCAGGTATGGACAGTTTATAATCATGTTTGTTCTGTTAGTCAGAGAAAATATCACGTCTGTTTGGCAAATTGAAAACTGTGAATCCGCAAAATACAGACACTGGCCGCATTGACTTCAATGGGTCCACCATCCGCAGGTTGCGGCCAAGTATAGGGTATGTACTATCTTTTGCGGCATGGCCATACAGACCCGGAAGCACACCAAAGCCCTTCTGGTCCGCAGAACGGACATGTTCATGTGAATGGGGCCATACTTGTAATTTCTAACTAGGAATATTTTTAGACAGTGAACAGATTCAACAACCCTCTAACATTAGAAATGAAGACTCGAGCTGTGCGAAAAATCTTATGATCTTTTGCAAATAAGGGTACTTTCACACTTGCGTTAGAGGATTCCGTTGCCGGAACTGCCTGCCCGATCCGGAAATCCGTATGCAAAATGGATAGCATTTGTTTCCGGATGAGGATCCGTCTGACAAATGCATTGAAATACCGGATCCATCTCTCCGGTGTCATCCGGAAAAACGGATCTGGTATATATATTTTTTTAGCATTTTTAAAGGTATGCGCAGAGCGGGAAACCGGATTCATTTTTCCAGAACACTTGGTACCGGATCTGGCATTAATACATTTAAATGGAAATTAATGCCGGATCCGCCATTCCGGCAAGTGTTCCGGAATTTTGGTACCTGTAATTAACATTGTTCTTACATATATGCTTATTTCCTTTTTTGTAACCTTGAAGTAAATGTTCAATAATAAACATATTACTATTTACCAGGATTGGTAACTTTCTGGTATAATTTGTAACACATTAGGGGACATTTATTAAAGCTTTTATACCACTTTTATGGAATAAAAAAGTCAAAAACTATGGTGCATGACATTGGCATCATAATTTGTGATTTCTCATCCGTGTCATTGGGGGACACAGGCTTGACCATGGGTATAGCTGTTGCCACTTGGAGACGGACACTGAGCACAAAGGTGTGAGCTCCTCCCTTCAGCTATACCCTTCCTACAGGGACTAAGCTAAATCAGTTTTAGCTTTGTTTCTGTAGGAGGCAGACCTCCCTGCGTTGCAGGTCTGCTGATTTTTTATTTATTTTTTTCCTTTATTCTAGCGGGAGTTTCAGGCAGTCCTAGCTGCCTGCACTCCCACCCAGAAGACGGGAGACCAGGGGGCCCCCAAGCCTGCTGCTCCTTCCCGATCTCTAGAAGCAAAGGAGGACCAGAGGTTCCTAAAGCCTCCCGCCAGCCTTCGGATCACCACGGCCACCCACCACAAGTCCCCTCTGTTTCCAGTGTAGTGTCCCTCCTCAAGGGGCCACACACTGAAGGTGGTGATCCGGCTTGAGCCGGGGGACAGAAGACGCCGGACAGGTGAGTATTCCTGGCCCCAAAGTGCTCCCCACCTTTTCAACATCCTCCCCTTCTCAGGTTGCCTGTCCCCCCACAGAGCTTGTTACCTCCAGGCGTGTTCCCCTGTCAGGAGGGGGTGGGGCTGCAGAACCCTCCGGGGTGCAAGGTGCCCTATTCCAGAGGCCCTTCTTAATTTCTTTGTGTCATTTCAGGTCCGGGGGGGCGCTGCTAATTGAGGCCCCGGCTTCTCTGTGGCCTACTCCCGCATTGGCTCCCCGCGGGTTCTTATCTCCCAGCCGGCGTCTCTGTTCGGCCGGGGCTTTAGCGCTTTCCACCCGGGTGTGGGGGGGGTTAACACACCCCTATCTGATCAGCACAGTATGATTTATTGATTTATGACAACCAGTGTCATACTTTTAACAAACAGACTCATATACCAAGAGAAACTTAGGATCTTCTGTTTATCAAACAGGCTATAACAATAAAACACGGATTTACAGGAAAATAACTGTTATCCCTTGACTCTGTTTTCCTATGACCAATCAAAAATATATGATATTAATATGATAAAATATTCAGCTTGGCAAACAGACTAAGGAATAACTTTCCAAGGGTTTAGTCCTCTTTTCAAATAATGTCAGATCTTCCATTAAGAATATGCATCTTTGCTAAGAGAATAATCAGCATTATGGAGGCGCCTAACACTATATATTCCCACAATATGGGAACTCTTGGCTATATACCGAGAGAAATATCTTATTAATATCATGAGTAGTAAACAAAATATACGTTACCGGGTCAAAGGTAGACAGAGTTCAGATGGGACCAGTTCTGAAGAAGAAATATCTTATTAATATCATGAGTAGTAAACAAAATATACGTTACCGGGTCAAAGGTAGACAGAGTTCAGATGGGACCAGTTCTGAAGAACTTTCCTAGTAATCCAAAAAGAATAATCCAAGTTTCTTCTGGTAAAGTTTTTCTTTTTGATTGAATGAATGGATGGATCAATGGATCTATATGGATTTTCTGGATGTTTTGATCTCTCCCTCTAGCTCTCTCCAGCTACTCCGCACACGAGTAATTATTCCCCCTTCTATCTAAGAATCATCCCCTTTAGATTAGGGATTCCCAATCAGGTAAGGTGGGTGTACTCGCATGCTAATAACATCATGATGCCATATCAAACTCCTAATATGGTATAGAACAAATAATGAAAAAATATAATATTGTCCATCTGCCTCCAGATGGCACTGCGGTACTGTACATGAACATCACAACTTTTAAGCATTAAAATTAAATATCTAATAATATGTTCACATGAACTCGTTGACCTTTCTTACTATAAATCATTGAGGAAGGTCTTTTCCTGACACTTTTAATTACCTATATCCTGGACTTGTTGGAGTTGACTGTCTTCTCCTATCTTTTTGAAATATAGGTTGACTTGATAAAAAAAAAATTATATAGTGGCTTTGATGCTTGGCATCGGAACTTGTACATTTCACTTATCTACATCCATGAATAACTATTGTTTTGAAATAGCATTTTTATATCCCAGAAATCCAATTAACATAAACTCACTTGTTTCTGTACCTTCTACAATACCTTCTAAGTGGTAAATACATGGTATGACATATATATATATAAATCGATACATTGTTACACATAGATAACACATTATATGAATTATTGATTAACATATGTTGTAAATTAAATATACCATGCAGAGATATATATATATAATATAATTATGAATATATAAATTGAACCTCATACAGCAGGTGTGCCTCAAGGATATGAGTCCTTATCAAGTAACCTTGTTCCCTCCAGACAGACATGTCTTAGGGAGTTGACTTACTCCTTACAGATGGTCCCATATCTTTAGCAATAACTTTTAAATACAATGTCCGTTTATGTTCACAATTATATTTTTATATAAACTGAACTTGCCATGAACTCATCTTGGCTTTTTTTTCAGCCACATAATAGAACTTTGGTTCAGGCTGATCTTATTCTTAAAGGCAATGAGATGAGCATTCATTTTGATTATAATGTCATTAGATAATATTGTATACGTATGAAAATGCACAACATAGGCCAGTAAGATAGTCCATTTTGGGGGCGGGGCATGAGTTCTCCCCGCTCCCACTCCTTCAGCTGGGGCGAATCTGGGCGCTGTTTTCTGCCTCCGCCCACATCCTGTGTTTAAATGCACCTGCGGCAGGACGCTGGAAAGGCTCCTCTGGACAAGCTGCATGGAAGGACACAGGCTGGGTAAGCTCTGCCTCCCCTTCCTACAGGGTTTAACCTAACCTCCTCATCCTCCTTCCAGTCACTACAGGGGTCTCATTATGTCCGAGCCCAGACCTCAGGACCCAAAGCAGGCGGTCACTACTGTGTGCCATTTTGCTAGTGCGTCGTGTCGCACAAAATTTCCATCTGGTCAGTCAGATCCCCTCTGCTCTGCGTGCTCGGCTACACCGTCAAGTGGCTCTGCCCCTGACCCAATCGCCCCTACTGCCCAGCCTATGATAGAGCCGGAGTGGGCATGTTCCCTGTCAAGGATGGTACAGGACATGTCCCATACCAACAAAGCTATTGTGAAAATATTGGGGCATTTGTCGGCAAGGCAGTCCTCTGACCAGTCCGACTCTGGAGATCCTGGGGCTCATTCCCATCGCGGACGTCCCACTAAACGGGCCAGACCATTTTCCCCCAAAAGGGTGTCTGCATCTCCCGTTTCCTCTGCCTCTCCGCCTCGTACCAGAGAGTCTCACTCCGACGTGTCCTCCGTGGAAGAGGCATGTTCCAAGGAGAGGTTGTCAGATGAGTATTTGTCTCTCCTGAGGGTCAGTCGTCTAAACTCTCCTCCATGGTGGACAATCTTATTAGAGCACTGATAGAGACTTTACAGGTTGAGGACCCCGCACTGTCATCGGACGGCTCTTTTTTTTTTTTTCAGGAGGTCCGTCTCTTGCACAAATGTTTCCCCAACCACCAGGATTTTGATTCCTCTCTTTCCAAGGAGTGGAATTTTCCTGATAGACGTTATGCATTGCCAAAATGCTTCAAATCCTTTATCCATTTCCGGAGGATTTGACTAAGAAATGGTCGTCCTCACCTATAGTGGACCTGCCAGTTTCCTGCTTGGCTAAGCATATTAACTTGCCAATTGCGGATGGGGCTTCTTTCTCTGATATCAGGGATAAGAAATAGGAAGCTTTTGCAAAATCTTCTTTTGAATCAGTGGGCACAGCACTGCAGCCTGTTTTTTCCTCTACATCGGTGAGCAAAGCTATGGGGGAGTGGGCAAAAAATTTACGTCAGGGTCTCTCCTCGGGGGTCCCCTCTGGGGAACTGGCTGATTTTTCCCTGCAGCTCTTCCATGCCAGTGGGCATATTTGTGAAGCCTCTCTGGACGCAGCCAGGCTTATGGCCCGCTTGTCAGTCCTGTTGGTGGCTATTCGCCGTACCCTATGGCTCACCTGCTGGCCGGCGAATAATGCTTCAAAGAGGACCCTGGCGGCCCTCCCCTTTACTGGCAGCAGACTTCTTGGTAAGCGCCTGGATGAGATCATTTCAGACGCTACAGGTGGTAAGAGAACTCATTTACCACAGAACAGGGTTCGTTTCAACAATTCAAAAAAGCGTAAACCTCTTTTTCTCCCCTTTCAGATTTTTTCCAGCCCCAAGCGGCCAGCCGACAAGTCTGCCTCGGATCAGAAGCGCAAGCCTTCCTTCAAACTTCGCCCTTACTGGCGCCCCTGTCAACAGGGCTCCAAGTCCTATAACCCCAAGATCTCCTCTGCATGACGTGCAGCTTCCGGCGCCCTCCGATCGGATGGGCGGCCGGCTTCATCAGTTTCGGCATGTTTGGCTGGCTCACGTCTCGGATGAGATACACAAGGGGGGGAGGTCAATTGAACCGAGTTCAACTGACCAAGGGAGATGGAGAAACATACGAAAGCACCAAACCAAGCTGAGAGTGGGTGGAAAATGTCTTGGTGGTACAGTAGTACACAATATAAAATCAAAATACAAGGTAGATTAAAATAGACAGACAGATAGACAAAGGTCACTTCCCGCAACGGTATCAGCAGGAGATTAAAAACAAGTGGTTAAAAACAAGAAATATGAGATAAAATGGATGGGAAACATCCAGTGAGGCACTTACTTCACTGGGGTGTCGTCAGCAGGATAAGCACATGACACCTGTGACGTTCCCCCCTGGCCAGGATCGTGTGTAGAATCTCAGTGAATGATGGCAGCGAGGCACAGCGCTTCTGATCAAATCACCTTTATTGTATAATATATGGCTCAACGCGTTTCGGGGATCAAGATTTCCCCTTCATCAGGAGCAAGAATGATACAGTGGTACTGTTGGCATGTCAGGTCTATAAATACACAGATCAATTAAGAATTTGGCGCATTCTGCGTTCCAAAGGGCGGAAATAGAGTGATCAAATGAGACCAGAGATAATAGAGAAAATAAAGAAATAATAAAGTGCAGTCAAATAAATTAGGGTATAATCTAGTGGAGCGCTTATAGTTGGAAGTGCGGGCTATGGGGATGTGGCCGAGGACAAGTATTATTGCGGAGGGATGTAGCGATCCGATGCACTTCCTCCCGGTGGAACGCACGTTCGGGGGGCGGGGTTTGCGGTGGTTCTGTGCGCATGTCTCTATCTGGCAGCACGGAGGAGCCGGAGGGTGTGTGAGGCACTGCCTGTGTGATCATGTGATATTGATCACATGACGTGGATAGGTGCCGAGTGTACTTGCGGGAAAGTGATGTGTGAATCATTTAGCATGCTGTGGATGATGGCAAGTGAAAGATATACATAAATAAAAATACATAAAACATAAGATCCAGTAGATACATATACATAGCGGGTGGTAAGATACCTGATCTGAAACCCTTATATACAGATATAATGGACAGTAGAATGGACAAGAATCGAATATATAAAGGGAATATGTAAATAATGTATGCACAGAGGAATGATGAATAAATATAAAATATAAAAAATATAATCAGAAATAGAAGTAGAAATAAAAATTAAATTAAAATAAAAAATATATAATAAAAAAATATATAAAATAAATATATTATATATATATATATATATATATATATATATATATAAATGCTCAGCAATTGTCAGGAAAGCATAATTGGTAAAGAGTGAGGATGAAGTTGGAAACATAAATACACATATATATATATATATATATATATATATATATATATATATATATATATATACACATACATATATATATATATATATACATATATAGCAGAAAAAACCACTGGCAGCACCACCCTGGATAGTATAGAAAAATAGACGGGTGCAATGTCCAAGTACGGTAAAAAGGTGCTTACCCACTTTAGAAGACAAAAAATCGGACTGCACTCCAAGCATTTCTTCAAAGAAGTTAGTTTTTATTCACCCATAAGGTGGCAAAGCGACGTTTCGGCTCAAGCATGAGCCTTTCTCAAGCATTGGTGAACAGTGAATAGCCAGTATATAAAGGTGTGCCAATACATATAATCAAACTACATAATTGGTACTTTAAAAATAATACATGTATACAATGTACAAATATGTGCAGAAACCGTATAATGGTCATAATTGTTAAAGTGACTAGTGCATTCCATACAGTAAATCTCCAAAATACAATAAATTACATATAAAAACACCATAGGACATATAATTAGTTACATCTGTAACTCATCAATACATCATTCATGCATCAACTGTAATAGTGCACATGTGCAAATAAGGAAGACTAATGAATTGCTACCTGGAGGAGTGATGGCGCCCACATATACAGTAGCGCTACTCAGCGCGTCCTCAGGAGACCAGCGCGCATGTCCCAATCGTTTGACGTCATCTAGGGAGACCGACCGGTGCATAGCAGTGCTGCCTACTGATGACATCAGCGGCGCACCCAATAGCATGTCACCGCCTTCTCCCATCAATGCCTCCACATAGCGGCGCATGCGCAATAGTTCCGGCAAGCTGTTTTCCGCCATATTGGATAAGGGAATCAGAGCAAATAAATGACCATACAATCCGTCGCTTACCGTCCTATTCGTTCTGCATATACAGTTGTTGTGGTTGAATGCCACCATGCTGCAGGGTGGATGAGTGACCATCTTTTCCAAAATGGTACACTCAAATCCACTCGTCACCCCAATACCAGCGGCACGTCAGTGTCGTCAGCATTGTAGGATCATGTCCTGCTTCAATATACAACTGTGACGGTACTCCTCATTATAACAGAACGATTAAAGACAAGCGACAGTATGCACTAGAGAAAAGATATAAGTTACTCAATATAAATTACAGCAAGGGAAAATATAAATCGCTCATTCCCAATTTTTTATAAACTCGTCATGGCGGGGACATACGCATGGAATCCAGAAAAAAAAATATATCTCAACACAATTGTTTTTTCGTGGGCTCATCATCCACCAATCAGGTTCATCAGTTTTCTGAGGTGCCGTCTGTGCAGGTGTATCTGGAAAGATAATGCAAAAGTATCAGTGTCATAAATTAGTGAGCTTACCCATTACATTTATATTAAAATCAAATTATTACTCAAAGTTATGTGTTTACATTTTCTGTTTTTTCTTTTTCTTTTTTAAAAAAACCAATGAATCTGTCAACCACAGGAGGTATTGTGGAGCCCATACCAATGCAACACAGGGGCAAAACAACCTCCTCACAGACCTCCACCAATATCTATAGTCTATATTTAAACCTTTGGGGTGCAGACTTTGTAGTGTCTGGATCCAATGCATTTCTCTTTTTTTGAGTAAAGATACTCGATCTCCACCCCTCCGTGGCATTGGAACCTGATCCAGGATCCAACATCTGAGATCTTTTTCTTTATGTCCCAGTAACCCAAAGTGTCTGGGCACTGGCAAATCTTTGCGTCCCTTTCTGATTGTATAACGGTGATTATTCAGCCTAGTCTTAAAATCTGTGGAAGTTTCGCCTACATACAGAAGGTGGCATGGACAGGATAAGACATAGACCACAAATGAGGAATCACACGTAAGGTGAAACTTAATGGGGTAAATTTGTCCCGTGTCAGGATGTGTGAATGTCCTAGATCTACAAATCAGGCTACAGTTGACACAATGCAGGCACGGGAAACAACCCGTGCCAGATGGTGCCAACGTTGTCTGCCTGACAATGGACCCAGGCCCCACATCCGCTCTCACCAGTTGATCTCTTATATTTTTACACCTACGGTAGGCACATAGGGGAGATGTTCTGAATTCTGGTACCGTTTTTAAGCAGCTACCAAGTATTGGCCAGTGTCTTTTCAGGATCTTATTAATAGCGCCGCTGTGTTCTGAATAGGTGGATACAAATGTAATTCTTTTTTGCGTCTTCCTATTATCCTTACCCTGCAATAGGGAATCCCTGTCCACAGCCAGCGCTTTTTGTCTCTGCTCCATGAGCAGTTTCTTCGGATATCCCCGTTGTTTAAACTTAACAACCATGTTGTCAACCGTTTTTTCTAGGGCTTCATTGTCAGCTACAATTCGCCTAGCTCTTAGAAATTGTGAATATGGCAGATGCTTTACCATGCTGCGTGGATGGCAGCTCTCAAACCTCAGCATCACATTCCTGTCAGTGGGTTTAGTGTATAATGATGTAGATAGCATTCCATTCGTAACCATGACATTAGTATCAAGGAACTGAACTGAGGTATCCGAGTAAGTCACCGTGAACTGTAGCTCACTGTCCGCACCATTAAGGTAACCGTGAAACTCCAACAACTGTTGTTCAGTTCCTGTCCAGATGAGGAAGATGTCGTCTATGTATCGCCACCATCCCAAAATATATTGGGCATGGCGGGACACATAGACGACATCCTCCTCGAACCTGCGCATAAAAATATTGGCGTACGTTGGGGCCACATTGGACCCCATCGCCACGCCGCGTTTCTGGACATAGTATGTATCTTGGAAAAGGAAATAGTTGTATTCCAATACAATGGTAAGAAGCGAGATAACAAAGGCGCTAGCCTCAGGTGTCATTGATGACATGTCCAACATACCTTGTACAGCAGCTATACCCTTTTTATGATCAATAGAGGTATATAAGGATATGACATCGAACGAAACCAATGTGATCTTACCCACATCCTCAAAATTGACCTTACTTAATTTTGTCAAGAAATCTGACGTATCTTTGATGTAAGATAATCCCCCTGTAGAAAAATCCCGTAACACTTTGTCCAAAAAAATGGAAATGTGACAAAACACTGAGTCGGTGCCGGAGACAATGGGGCGCCCTGGTGGGTCCACCATTGTCTTGTGCACCTTTGGCAACACATAAATTACTGGGGTAATGGGGTGAGAAACAATCAGATATTCCTTAAGCCCCTCATCTATAATACCTGCTTGTACAGCCCTAGTCACACATTGTTCAATGATACGTATGATATTGAATTTGGGGTCATTTGATAACCGGTTATATACTTTCACGTCATCTAGTTGTCTTGTGATCTCTTTGATGTATTTTATGGTATCCATAACAACAACAGCACCGCCTTTATCGGCGGGCTTTATCGTTAGGTCATTATCCTTCTTTAGTTCAACTAATGCATACACCTCGGCCGCAGTGAGGTTGGGATACCTGAAGCCCTCCGAACAAGGGAGAGACCTCAGGGCACCAATCTCATTCTTGACCGCCGAGATGTATGCATCAATGGCTGGCTCATTTACCACTGGGTTAAAATAGCTCTTGTTAGACAGATTAAACATTTTACATGTAAACTCGCTACTTCTTGTTACCTGCTCCCCACTCTTTCCCTGGAACCACGCCTTCAACCTAATAGAGCGGAAAAAATTACTCAGATCAGATTCAACATCCAGCCAATTTACCTGAGCATTAGGGCAAAATGATAGTCCTTTAGATAGAACGGTTAACTGTGCTGGGGTCAATGCTTTGGAGGAAAGATTAATGACAGCTATTTCTTCTTTTTTTGTATTTGAGTCCGGGTTTTCATGTTGCGTGTTCTGGTGGTTTCGTCTGTATCGGCGACCGCCTCTCCTGGTTCGTTTCCTCTTGCTGCATTGGACTCCGTTTTGTTCCCTAAAAAAACTTCCGGTTCTCCCTTGTGCATCTGCGTGTTTTTTCTTGTTTTATTATTATGTCTTATGTTGTATGGAGAACTGCCAGGTTGCCAGCTGTAAATGTCACCTTTTTTATAGTCCTCGATGTCTCGGGCCCATTTTATCCTCTTACCATCCTCCAGTTCAGACTGCAGCTGCTGTAACTGCCCCTTTAACATCTCGCTGAACTCTGAGTACTGATCCTCCGTCATACATGTACGAAGATGCTGCTCAATCTGTACCATGTCAATGGTCAATGTGGCTACTTCCTGTTGCAAGAACTCAATATTTAACAAAATGAAGTCCATGGAATATTTATTTGATAAGGCCTCAAACCGTTTGCAAAAAAAGTCACTATGGGAAAACAAATTGGGGCGCAAATGGGATCGCATCCCTCTGGGGATCCGCTGCTCCTTGTAGTAATGCCCAAGAGTGGTCATATGCAATTTTAGAGACAATGACCGTCTGGATAAATTTTCATATTTTCTTTTATATTCTTTCAAGGATGGAGTCGTGAGGAAGGCAGTATCTCCCTCTATGCCACCGATAATACGCTCCGCATCCTCCTGCGTGAAGACACAACCACCGGGTGCATCCAATTGCGACATGTTGGTGTGCAAAACCAACAAAAAATGGTACAAAAACTCAAAAAATAAAACTGGGTGGGTGTGCTAAGCCAATATCACAGAGAATAGAGCAGAAAAAACCACTGGCAGCACCACCCTGGATAGTATAGAAAAATAGACGGGTGCAATGTCCAAGTACGGTAAAAAGGTGCTTACCCACTTTAGAAGACAAAAAATCGGACTGCACTCCAAGCATTTCTTCAAAGAAGTTAGTTTTTATTCACCCATAAGGTGGCAAAGCGACGTTTCGGCTCAAGCATGAGCCTTTCTCAAGCATTGGTGAACAGTGAATAGCCAGTATATAAAGGTGTGCCAATACATATAATCAAACTACATAATTGGTACTTTAAAAATAATACATGTATACAATGTACAAATATGTGCAGAAACCGTATAATGGTCATAATTGTTAAAGTGACTAGTGCATTCCATACAGTAAATCTCCAAAATACAATAAATTACATATAAAAACACCATAGGACATATAATTAGTTACATCTGTAACTCATCAATACATCATTCATGCATCAACTGTAATAGTGCACATGTGCAAATAAGGAAGATTGTATGGTCATTTATTTGCTCTGATTCACTTACCCAATATGGCGGAAAACAGCTTGCCGGAACTATTGCGCATGCGCCGCTATGTGGAGGCATTGATGGGAGAAGGCTGTGACATGCTATTGGGTGCGCCGCTGATGTCATCAGTAGGCGGCACTGCTATGCACCGGTCGGTCTCCCTAGATGACGTCAAACGATTGGGACATGCGCGCTGGTCTCCTGAGGACGCGCTGAGTAGCGCTACTGTATATGTGGGCGCCATCACTCCTCCAGGTAGCAATTCATTAGTCTTCCTTATTTGCACATGTGCACTATTACAGTTGATGCATGAATGATGTATTGATGAGTTACAGATGTAACTAATTATATGTCCTATGGTGTTTTTATATGTAATTTATTGTATTTTGGAGATTTACTGTATGGAATGCACTAGTCACTTTAACAATTATGACCATTATACGGTTTCTGCACATATTTGTACATTGTATACATGTATTATTTTTAAAGTACCAATTATGTAGTTTGATTATATGTATTGGCACACCTTTATATACTGGCTATTCACTGTTCACCAATGCTTGAGAAAGGCTCATGCTTGAGCCGAAACGTCGCTTTGCCACCTTATGGGTGAATAAAAACTAACTTCTTTGAAGAAATGCTTGGAGTGCAGTCCGATTTTTTGTCTTCTATATACATATATATATATATATATATATATATATATATATATATATATACACAGTCGTGGCCAAAAGTTTTGAGAATTACATAAATATTGGAAATTGGAAAAGTTGCTGCTTAAGTTTTTATAATAGCAATTTGCATATTGTCACGGATGGTGTACAGGAAACAAGACAATACAATATAAACAATGACTCACTGGATCCACAACTAAGGAACAAAAGGGAGACCCCTGCATGAGACCTGCCGCTCTCCCTTATTGCTCAGCCTATGCGACCACCCCAAAGGTGGATGGGCGCATATCCACGTACCTCGACTATCTTACACCTGAAGACCCTACAATAGTGAGGGGATACGACCACCGGCTCCCTACACAGACACAGAGGGAGTCAGGGTCACCTGGATCCAGAAAACAGAAAATCATAAATACATAAACAGCACTTATCTTGCAGGGGACTGTGGACTGTGGACTGAGAACTAGGAACAGCATGCACACACACTCCAGGAAGTTGTATAAGCCGCACACTACTGCATTCTGGGGAGGAACTTAAAGGGCAGCAATCAGTCCAACTGCATGACAGCTGAGATAGACTAACGAGATGAGGAACTCAACCAAAACAAAGAAATTCAAGGAGGAGGATCTGAAAGGCTCCTGTCAGAGCTTCTGAACTGTCTGGTTGTGACAGTACCCCTCCCTCTACGAGTGGACTCCGGACACTCAGGGCCCACCTTCTCAGGATGGGACCTATGGAAAGCCCTGATGAGACGAGTGGCCTTAATGTCCATCACTGGGACCCACATCCTCTCCTCAGGACCATAATCCTCCCAATGAACGAGGTACTGGAGGGAACCGCGGACAAGACGAGAATCCACAATTCTAGAGACCTGAAATTCAAGATTTCCATCAACCATAATCGGAGGAGGAGGCAAAGGCGAGGGTACAATAGGTTGAACATAAGGTTTCAATAAGGACTTATGAAAAACATTATGGATCTTCCAAGTCTGAGGAAGATCAAGACGGTAGGCAACAGGATTGATGACAGACAGGATCTTATAAGGCCCGATAAACCTAGGACCCAACTTCCAGGAGGGAACCTTCAATTTGATATTCTTGGTAGACAACCACACCAGATCACCAACATTCAGGTCCGGACCAGGCACACGTCTCTTATCTGCCACACGCTTATATCTCTCACTCATGCTCTTTAGATTATCCTGAATCTTTTGCCAAATAGATGACAAAGACGAGGAGAATCTGTCCTCATCAGGTAAACCAGAAGACCCCTCTCCCGAGAAAGTCCCAAACTGCGGATGAAACCCATATGCACCATTTTGCTAAAACGGTCCACCACCACCAGAATCACAGTCTTCCCCGAGGAACGAGGCAAGTCCGTTATGAAGTCCATGGACAGATGTGTCCAAGGACGGGAAGGAATGGGTAAGGGAAGGAGAGGACCTGATGGCCGTGAATGAGGGACTTTGGCACGAGCGCAAGTCTCGCAAGCTGCCACAAAACCCTAAACCGACTTACGAAGCGCAGGCCACCAGAATCTCCGAGCGATGAGATCCAGTGTGGCTCTTGCCCCCGGGTGCCCAGCAAGGACCGTATCGTGGTGTTCCTTAAAAATCTTGTGTCTCAAAGCGAGAGGCACAAACAACCTCCCAGGAGGACAAAGATCAGGAGCCTCTGACTGGGCTGCCTGCACCTCTGCCTCCAATTCAGGAAAAAGAGCAGAGACCACCACACCTTCAGCCAAAATGGGACCCGCGTCTTCAAAATTCCCACCTCCCGGAAAACAACGTGACAGGGCATCTGCCTTCACATTCTTAACCCCAGGGCGGAACGTGACAACAAAATTAAACCTTGAAAAGAACAAAGACCATCTGGCCTGTCTCGGGTTCAGACGCTTGGCTGACTCCAAGTAGGCCAGATTTTTATGGTCAGTAAACACGGTAATAGGGTGTCTGGCTCCCTCTAGCCAATGGCGCCATTCCTCAAAAGCCAACTTGATGGCCAACAATTCCCTATCTCCCACATCATAATTTCTCTCTGCGGAGGAGAGTTTCTTCGAGAAAAAGGCACATGGTTGCCATTTGGCAGGAGAGGAACCCTGAGACAAGACCGCACCCACCCCTACCTCAGAAGCATGAACCTCAACTATGAAGGGTAACGAAATATCAGGTTGTACAAGGATGGGAGCGGAAGCAAAACTCTCCTTGATATTAGAAAAGGCCTTACGCGCCTCTACCGACCAGGAAGAAAAATCTACCCCCTTTCTGGTCATATCAGTGAGTGGTTTAACAACAGAGGAATAATTCAAAATAAATTTCCTGTAATAATTGGCAAAGCCCAAAAAACGCATCAGCGCCTTCTGATTCTCAGGAAGCTCCCACTCAAGCACAGCGCGGACCTTCTCGGGGTCCATGCGAAAACCAGAAGCAGAGAGAAGAAACCCCAGAAATTGAATTTCTGGAACCGCAAACACACATTTTTCCAGTTTTGCGTATAATTTATTCTCCCGCAGGATGAGCAAGACCTGACGTAAGTGTTCCTTATGAGTCTTGAAATCAGGAGAAAAAAATCAAAATGTCATCCAAATACACTAATACAAATTTTCCCATTAAATGATAAAAAATGCTGTTCACGAAATGCTGAAAAACGGCTGGGGCATTCATCAAACCAAAAGGCATAACCAAATTCTCAAAATGGCCCTCGGGTATTGAAAGCCGTCTTCCATTCGTCTCCTTCTCTGACCCTGACCAGGTTGTATGCCCCTCTTAGGTCTAATTTGGAAAAGATTTTAGCCCCAACAACCTGGTTAAACAGGTCCGGGATCAGAGGAAGCGGATAAGGGTCACGAATAGTGATACTGTTCAGCTCCCTGAAATCCAGACAAGGTCTTAAAGAACCATCTTTTTTCTTAACAAAGAAAAAACCAGCGGCAACAGGTGACTTCGAGGGTCGTATGTGTCCTTTTCTCAGACTCTCAGAGATATAAGCACGCATAGCGACCCTTTCAGGTTGGGAAAGATTGTATAAACGAGATTTAGGCAGTTTGGCGCCTGGGATGAGATTAATAGGGCAATCGTACTCCCTGTGCGGGGGCAAATCCTGAACTCCACTCTCAGAGAAGACATCCGAAAATTCAGAGAGGAAAGGTGGTACAGTCTTAGTAGAAACCTCAGAAACAGATGTCATGAGGCAATTCTCTCTGCAAAAGTCACTCCAACCATTTATTTGCCTCGCTTGCCAATCAATGGTGGGGTTATGTTTAGTGAGCCAGGGTAGCCCCAACACTAGAGGAGTAGGCAAACCGCTAAGGACAAAACATGACACATCCTCAACATGAGCATCACTCACAATTAAACGAATATTGTGAACTATGCCCTTTAATGATTTCTGAGAAAGTGGAGCGGAATCAATAGCAAAAACAGGAATATCCTTTCCCAAAGTGCATACCTGGAAACCATGAGTTATTGCAAATTGATTATCAATGAGATTGACAGCTGCTCCACTATCCACAAAAATCTCACAAAAAATGCTCTTGCTCTCTAGCGCCACCCTAGCAGGCAGGACAAAACGGGAACTACAAGCAAACGGAAAACCTTCAATTTCCGCCTCAACCCTGCCAATAGTAACAGACGGAACATTTTTAAAAGATTTTTTCCTTTTTGTTTCTTTATTACTCCCAGAAGACTGCCTGAATCTCCTAGAGGGACAAACATTTGCCAAATGATTTATACCTCCACAACAAAAACAAACCCTTCCATGCGGGCTGAATCTTCTATTGTCAGAGGCAATCAACCCCAGCTGCATGGGCTCCTGCTCAGAAGGGGCTGACAGCGACTGAGACCCCTGTGCACAGAAAGAGACCGCTGCACTGTCCCGGGACTGAGTATGACAGGAAGGAGAGATCTCTCTTCTCTCTCTAAGACGCCTGTCAATACGAACAGCCTGAGACATAGCAGAATCCAAGGAGGTAGGTCTCTCATGAAAGGCAAATGCATCTTTCAATCCCTCTGAAAGACCATGGCAAAATTGACTTCGGAGTGCAGCATCATTCCAACCAGTATCAGCTGCCCATCTCCGAAATTCTGAGCAGTATATCTCTGCGGATTGTTTACCCTGGCATAACAGACGTAGTCTAGACTCAGCCAGAGCAATACGATCCGGATCATCATATATCTGACCCAGGGCTAAAAAGAATTCATCCACTGAACGGAGGGGCCGTGCCCCCTCCGGCAGCGAAAAGGCCCAGCTTTGAGCGTTACCCCTGAGCAGCGATATAATGATCCCCACCCTCCGTTCTTCATCACCAGAGGAATGGGGAAGAAGGCGAAAATGGAGTTTGCAAGCCTCTCTAAAACGCACAAAATACTCACTACCCCCAGAGAACGTATCCGGGAGCGAGATCTTAGGCTCAGAACTAACTCCATGAACGCAAGCTGAACCGGTCACTTGAAACTGAGAAAAAGTCTTACGGAGATCAGCTACCTCCAATGAAAGACCCTGGAAGCGCTCAGCCAAAAGTGAAACCGGATCCATGCTTGAGACGGTTTTGGCGGCTTATAATGTCACGGATGGTGTACAGGAAACAAGACAATACAATATAAACAATAACTCACTGGATCCACAACTAAGGAACAAAAGGGAGACCCCTGCATGAGACCTGCCGCTCTCCCTTATTGCTCAGCCTATCCGACCACCCCAAAGGTGGATGGGCGCATATCCACGTACCTCGACTATCTTACACCTGAAGACCCTACAATAGTGAGGGGATACGACCACCGGCTCCCTACACAGACACAGAGGGAGTCAGGGTCACCTGGATCCAGAAAACAGAAAATCATAAATACATAAACAGCACTTATCTTGCAGACGACTGGGGACTGGGGACTGTGGACTGTGGACTGAGAACTAGGAACAGCATGCACACACACTCCAGGAAGTTGTATAAGCCGCACACTACTGCATTTTGGGGAGGAACTTAAAGGGCAGCAATCAGTCCAACTGCATGACAGCTGAGATAGACTAACGAGATGAGGAACTCAACCAAAACAAAGAAATTCAAGGAGGAGGATCTGAAAGGCTCCTGTCAGAGCTTCTCAACTGTCTGGTTGTGACACATATACTCCAGAATGTTATGAAGAGTGATCAGATGAATTGCATAGTCCTTCTTTGCCATGAAAATTAACTTAATCCCCAAAAAAACTTTCCACTGCATTTCATTGCTGTCATTAAAGGACCTGCTGAGATCATTTCAGTAATCGTCTTGTTAACTCAGGTGAGAATGTTGAGGAGCACAAGGCTGGAGATCATTATGTCAGGCTGATTGGGTTAAAATGACAGACTTGACATGTTTAAAGGAGGGTGATGCTTGAAATCATTGTTCTTCCATTGTTAACCATGGTGACCTGCAAAGAAACGCGTGCAGCCATCATTGTGTTGCATAAAAATGGCTTCACAGGCAAGGATATTGTGGCTACTAAGATTGCACCTCAATCAACAATTTATAGGATCATCAAGAACTTCAAGGAAAGAGGTTCAATTCTTGTTAAGAAGGCTTCAGGGCGTCCAAGAAAGTCCAGCAAGCGCCAGGATCATCTCCTAAAGAGGATTTAGCTGCGGGATCGGAGTGCCACCAGTGCAGAGCTTGCTCAGGAAAGGCAGCAGGCAGATGTGAGCGCATCTGCATGCACAGTGAGGCGAAGACTTTTGGAAGATGGCCTGGTGTCAAGAAGGGCAGCAAAGAAGCCACTTCTCTCCCAAAAAAAACATCAGGGACAGATTGATCTTCTGCAGAAAGTATGGTGAATGGACTGCTGAGGACTGGGGCAAAGTCATATTCTCAGATGAAGCCTCTTTCCGCTTGTTTGGGGCATCTGGAAAAAGGCTTGTCCGGAGAAGAAAAGGTGAGCGCTACCATCAGTCCTGTGTCATGCCAACAGTAAAGCATCCTGAGACCATTCATGTGTGGGGTTGCTTCTCATCCAAGGGAGTGGACTCGATCACAATTTTGCCCAAAAACACAGCCATGAATAAAGAATGGTACCAAAACACCCTCCAACAGCAACTTCTTCTAACAATCCAACAACAGTTTGGTGAAGAACAATGCATTTTCCAGCACGATGGAGCACCGTGCCATAAGGCAAAAGTGATAACTAAGTGGCTCGGGGACCAAAACTTTGACATTTTGGGTCCATGGCCTGGAAACTCCCCAGATCTTAATCCCATTGAGAACTTGTGGTTAATCCTCAAGAGGCGGGTGGACAAACAAAAACCCACTAATTTTGACAAACTCCAAGAAGTGATTATGAAAGAATGGGTTGCTATCAGTCAGGAATTGTCCCAGAAGTTGATTGAGAGCATGCCCAGTCGAATTGCAGAGGTCCTGAAAAAGAAGGGCCACCACTGCAAATACTGACTCTTGGCATAAATGTCATGCAATTGTCGATAAAAGCCTTTGAAACGTATGAAGTGCGTGTAATTATATTTCACTACATCACTGAAACAAAGATCTAAAAGCAGTTTAGCAGCAAACTTTGTGAAAACTAATATTTGTGTCATTCTCAAAACTTTTGGCCACGACTTTATATATATATATATATATATATATACACACATATATATATATATATATATATATATATATAAAAACACATATATATATATATATATATATAAATATATATACACACGTCACAATGATACCTGTAATGAGTTGTATTAATTCCTAAGTCCATTGAATGAGTTGGACAGATGGATATGAGTATAGAGTAATTATATATATATACATCTGACCTTATGGAGTATATGAAGTACATATGGAGTATATATGGAATCATTTGTGGAATAATTGGATATACATCCATGTATTGGCAAACAACAACATATTTTGCATATATGTACTTATACGCTGTTGGCGGGAGAAGGGGGGCTAATAGGGGTGAATATTTTGAGAGTGTAAGTGGTCAAGGAGGTTCAATCTCGTGTCCCATAGGGAGACGATCATTAATTCATTGCTGTTGGGAATGGAATACTGTCTGGTTTGTAGTTCCTGTGTAATAGAGGAATAGTAAAAAAGGAATAGTAAAAGTATAGTAAAACTAGGGTGTGGGGTGGGTAAGTTAGTAATTGACATATTCCAGAGATTCGTTGAGTCCGAACGGGGTTAGGGTGTTCAATTTGTAGATCCAGAACATTTCCTTGCGGCACAATGTCTGGTAAGAGTCGGGGACCCACTCCAAAGGGATGACACGAAGCGAGGAGGGGTCACCGTCATGACAATTGGAAAAGTGACGAGATACGCTATGAGTGACTATTCTACGAGAGATGTTGGATCGTTGGTCATTCATACTTTCTAGTGATTGGGTAGTACGCCCTATGTAGTAGATGTTACAGGAACAGTAGAGAAGGTAGATTACAAATGTAGTGCCACAGTTCATTTTTATGTCGCAAGAAGATGGTCTCGTCAAGGTTAGTAAGGGAAACTTCCCTGACGTCATGTGCGATCATGGCACAGCATTTGCAACGTGTCTTTCCACATTTAAAAGCCCCTCTTCTGGAATGGTCTGTATGGCTAGAGGGCTTTCCAAATATGTCCCCCTCCCCTTTGGTTGTCTTAGATTTGGGACAGGACGGAGCTAGAATTTGTTTGTGTTCTGGCTCTCCGAAATGTGATGTCGGGTTTTGGGGGATGTTGCAGCCGATGATTGGGTCCTTGAGTAATATTGGCCAATGTTTTGTGAGTATTTTTCTAATGGTGGTATGTTGGGTGTTGTAGCGGGTAATTAGATTTAGTGGGAAATGTTTAATACTGTTACTTGGATCTAAATTTTTTGGTTTTATTGGGTTTAATCCCCCATATTTGATGTCCCGTTCTGTTGTCAGAATTCTTTTTTTGGAATCTGTGACTAGTTTTTTTGGATAGCCTTTTTCATAAAATCTCTTTCCTAAGAACTCTAGTTGTTGGTTTAATGTTTCCTTGTCTGAGCAGTTTCTTTGTAGTCTGCGCATTTGGCTGTGAGGGATGTTATTCTTCCAGCGGGAGTGGTGACAGCTCTTATAGTCCTAATAACTATTTGTGTCTACTTGTTTAAAATGTGTTTTAGTCGTGATCCGGTTATTTACTATGTTTAGATGGAGATCTAGGAAGATTGCTTCTCTGGGGTTGTGTTCCATTGTGAAGGACAGATGCCAGTTGTTGTTATTGAGTTCTTTTAGAAAACATATAAGGTCATCTGTTTCGCCTTCCCAGATGAGGATAATGTCATCAATGTAGCGTTTATAGAAGTGAATTTTAGGGTGTGAGAGGAGGCCTATACTACTTTCGAAATGGCCCATAAACAGATTGGCATACGAAGGGGCGAACTTGGTCCTCATCGCAGTGCCTTTTGTCTGGAGAAAGGTCTTATCTTGAAAGCTGAAATAATTATGTTCCAAGATGAATTTTATGGATTTGAGGATGAAAAGACATTGGGCTTTGGGCATGCAGGGATCAGAGCTCAGCCATTTGTTGATTGCTTCAAGGCCGAGGGGGTGTGTGATGTTGCTGTAGAGGGCGGCCACATCGAGTGTGACCCAGTAGTAATTGTCTCTCCATTGGAAAGTCTCGAGGATTTGTAGTAGGTGGGTGGTGTCTTTTAGGTATGATGGTAGTTGAACTACATAGTGTTGTAATATGCCATCTATGTACTCAGACAGATTGGTGGTGAGTGAACCTATGCCTGAAATAATGGGTCTTCCGGGCGGGTTGGACAGTGATTTGTGGATTTTAGGGAGAAAATTAAATTTTGCCGTGACAGGGTGTGGAATTTTAAGGTAAGTTCTGATTTTTTTTATCCAGGATGCCTAGGTGGTAGCCTTCATATATGATGTCATAAAGCTCTTTCTTAAAAGATGATGTAGGGTCTTCGGTCAGTGGTGAATAATAGGCCGTATCTGATAGTATACGCAGGGACTCAGTGGTGTAGTATTTGCTATCCATTATCACTATGCCCCCTCCTTTGTCTGCGTTTTTTATCACTATATCCTTATTTCCCATTAGTGTTTTGATAGCTTTTTTTGTTCCTGAGTGAGGTTACTGGTGGATTTTAGATTGGAGGGGTTGAGGTTGTGTTTAAATTCTGTAATGACCATATTAAAAAAGGTTTCTATATGTGGGCCTTTACTTTCTAACGGATAAAAAGTGGATTTTGGTCTAATGTTGGAGGGAAGGAAGTTTGTAGGATTATCCAGGTCTTGGGACTGGGAAGGGACAGGGTTGGTGTGTGCCGGGCTTGGAGGTGGTGGTAATGGAGCATCAATAATGTTGGAGGGTGTCCATTCTTTTAAAGAGAAATGTCTGTGGAGGGTGAGTTTTCTCACAAATTGGTTCAAATCCACAAACAGCTCAAAGAGGTCGGTATTGTTGGTGGGGCAAAAAGACAGACCTTTACCGAGAACGTCCCTTTCTTGGGAGTTGAGTATATGCTGGGATAGGTTGAAGATGCCTAGTTGTTTCTCTAGGGTTGCTGGTTCCTGGGAGGATTCTATAGTTTTTTTGACTTGGGTTTTTTGGAATATGGAGTGTCTATTTCTACACCCTCTGCGTCTGGGTTTGGGCGCTTTCTTTGGATACTTCACAGGGGAGTATAAAAGTATGTGTGATCTTCAACATCTGTGGTGTTGAGGGGGTCTTGGGGGTGGTGATTTTGGTGGCTGGAGGAAGGGACTCAGTGACAGTATGCTTGTAAAAACTTTGTCTGGGGGGTGGGGTAGGATTCGGTGTCCTGATGGTTGGGGAGACCCTATCTAAAAAAGGCTCTTCAGTAAGATTAAGTGGTAAGGCTAGGAACTGATCAGGTTCTGTAGAACTTAGAGTGAGTAGAGAAACTAGACTCAGGGTCAGATAGTATTTGGGCTAGTGGAGGTACGGGGATCTTTCGGTGGGGTGTTAAAGACCTCAGTGAAGGTGGCTCCAGACTGACTGGTAAAGGCCATTTCAAAAGTTGGTGGTACAATGTATTGATTAGCTGGTGGTGTGGTCAAGCGGGATGGCTCAATACTAATTTGTGACGGAGTGTTGACGGAGGGGATGGCCACTGGAAGAGGGGTTGTTGACTTGGGACGGATCCCGGGGTTAATAGATGGAGTTGAGGTCCTCTTTTTACTTCTACTATTATAAAAGGTGAGGTTTCTGTTGGGTATTTTTGATATTGGTTCTTCGTGACATAGACGGTTTTGGTATCTGTGTTCATTGTTCATTATGTTGGGGGCGTGGTCTAGTCCGTTCCCAACTTCTGATCCTGTTCTCAGAGTAATCTATAACGTCTCTAAGTAATTTCTTACACTTTTCCCTAACCACTTCATATTCATAGTGTTTAAGGTGTTCCCTTCTATTCCTTATTGGAAAGTGTTGTTCGATTGATCTAGAAAGCAATAGATTCTTTAAGAGGAGGGCTTGGTCTTTACACATTTTTTTGCGTTTAGAGGTGAATCATTTCATAAGTTTAAACGAATACTCGTCACTAGTTTTTAACCAGTTATTTACAAACAGTTGGTCCTCCAAGAAAGAAGGTTTTAAAGATTGTCTAAGGCCTCTAGGTATTATATTTCGAGTCGGGTAGATTGATAAGAAATACCCGTCGATCTCGTTGCGGATTAAGTCTTTGATGAGTTTTAGGACGTTCGATTTGTTTCTTGGGATTGTAGCGGGATTGTTGTTCTTAATGGTAGGAGCCTCAGTTTCGGCCCAGTTTCCTCTTGGGGTAGTCTTAAGTTTCTCGCCGTCTTGGGTGAAGAGGATACTCTTCACTTCTCTCGTAACTCTATGTATTAGGTTCGTCACATCCGAGTAGAGGTATTCCCACCCTGCGTCTGCCATACTCCCATGGTCCGGTGGGGGGCGTGGCCCCCTCCGATCCATCGATGCAATAGGGAAAAATGGGAAGTTTATTCAACCACTCAAGGATCTGGAAAAATCCCCAGAGTGTGTGAAAGTAGGCGCCGACAGTGGTGGTACAGTAGGTCCGAGTAGCGCAAGGAAGGCAGCTAAAGAAATGTCCAATGAAGGCACTCTATATAAAAATGAGATACACAAGGGGGGGAGGTCAATTGAACAGAGTTCAACTGACCAAGGGAGATGGAGAAACGTACGAAAGCGCCAAACCAAGCTGAGAGTGGATGGAAAATGTAATGTCTTGGTGGTACAGTAGTACACAATATAAAATCAAAATACAAGGTAGATTAAAACAGACAGCTTATGGCCCGCTTGTCAGTCCTGTTGGTGGCTATTCGCCGTACCCTATGGCTCACCTGCTGGCCGGCGAATAATGCTTCAAAGAGGACCCTGGCGGCCCTCCCCTTTACTGGCAGCAGACTTCTTGGTAAGCGCCTGGATGAGATCATTTCAGACGCTACAGGTGGTAAGAGAACTCATTTACCACAGAACAGGGTTCGTTTCAACAATTCAAAAAAGCGTAAACCTCTTTTTCTCCCCTTTCAGATTTTTTCCAGCCCCAAGCGGCCAGCCGACAAGTCTGCCTCGGATCAGAAGCGCAAGCCTTCCTTCAAACCTCGCCCTTACTGGCGCCCCCGTCAACAGGGCTCCAAGTCCTATAACCCCAAGATCTCCTCTGCATGACGTGCAGCTTCCGGCGCCCTCCAATCGGATGGGCGGCCGGCTTCATCTGTTTCGGCATGTTTGGCCGGCTCACGTCTCGGATGAGATACACAAGGGGGGGAGGTCAATTGAACCGAGTTCAACTGACCAAAGGAGATGGAGAAACATACGAAAGCACCAAACCAAGCTGAGAGTGGGTGGAAAATGTCTTGGTGGTACAGTAGTACACAATATAAAATCAAAATACAAGGTAGATTAAAATAGACAGACAGATAGACAAAGGTCACTTCCCGCAACGGTATCAGCAGGAGATTAAAAACAAGTGGTTAAAAACAAGAAATATGAGATAAAATGGATGGGAAACATCCAGTGAGGCACTTACTTCACTGGGGGGTCGTCAGCAGGATAAGCACATGACACCTGTGACGTTCCCCCCTGGCCAGGATCGTGTGTAGAATCTCAGTGAATGATGGCAGCGAGGCACAGCGCTTTTGATCAAATCACCTTTATTGTATAATATATGGCTCAACGCGTTTCGGGGATCAAGGTTTCCCCTTCATCAGGAGCAAGAATGATACAGTGGTACTGTTGGCATGTCAGGTCTATAAATACACAGATCAATTAGGAATTTGGCGCAAAAAAGATCGAAACCGGAAGTGGTGGGGTGTCACTTCCGGTCGGTGGAACGCATTCTGCGTTCCAAAGGGCGGAAATAGAGTGATCAAATGAGACCAGAGATAATAGAGAAAATAAAGAAATAATAAAGTGCAGTCAAATAAGTTAGGGTATAATCTAGTGGAGCGCTTATAGTTTGAAGTGCGGGCTATGGGGACGTGGCCGAGCACAAGTATTATTGTGGAGGGATGTAGCGATCCGATGCACTTCCGCTTGGTGGAACGCACGTTCAGGAAGCGGGGTTTGCGGTGGTTCTGTGCGCATATCTCTATCTGGCAGCACGCAGGAGCCGGAGGGTTTGTGAGGCACTGCCTGTGTGATCATGTGAGTGTACTTACGGGAAACTGATGTGTGAATCATTTAGCATGCTGTGGATGATGGCAAGTGAAAGATATACATAAATAAAAATACATAAAACATAAGGTCCAGTAGATACATATACATAGCGGGTGGTAAGATACCTGATCTGAAACCCTTATATACAGATATAATGGACAGTAGAATGGACAAGAATCGAATATATAAAGGGAATATGTAAATAACGTATGCAATGAGGAATGATGAATAAATATAAAAAATATAATCAAAAATATAAGAAGAAATAAAAAAAAAATATATATAATTAAAAAATATATATAAAATAAATAAATATATATATATATATATATATATATATATATATATATATATAATGAATAGAAATATACAATAGACAATAATATTGGGAATTTTATATATATACACTGCTCAAAAAAATAAAGGGAACACTTAAACAACACAATGTAACTCCAAGTCAATCACACTTCTGTGAAATCAAACTGTCCACTTAGGAAGCAACACTGAGTGACAATCAATTTCACATGCTGTTGTGCAAATGGGATAGACAACAGGTGGAAATTATAGGCAATTAGCAAGACACCCCCAATAAAGGAGTGGTTCTGCAGGTGGTGACCACAGACTACTTCTCAGTTCCTATGCTTCCTGGCTGATGTTTTGGTCACTTTTGAGTGCTGGCGGTGCTTTCACTCTAGTGGTAGCATGAGATGGAGTCTACAACCCACACAAGTGGCTCAGGTAGTGCATCTTATCCAGGATGGCACATCAATGCGAGCTGTGGCAAGAAGGTTTGCTGTGTCTGTCAGCGTAGTGTCCAGAGCATGGAGACGCTACCAGGAGACAGGCCAGTACATCAGGAGACGTGGAGGAGGCCGTAGGAGGGCAACAACCCAGCAGCAGGACCGCTACCTCCGCCTTTGTGCAAGGAGGAACAGGAGGAGCACTGCCAGAGCCCTGCAAAATGACCTCCAGCAGGCCACAAATGTGCATGTGTCTGCTCAAACGGTCAGAAACAGACTCCATGAGGGTGATATGAGTGCCCGACGTCCACAGGTGGGGGTTGTGCTTACAGCCCAACACCGTGCAGGACATTTGGCATTTGCCAGAGAACACCAAGATTGGCAAATTCGCCACTGGCGCCCTGTGATCTTCACAGATGAAAGCAGGTTCACACTGAGCACATGTGACAGAGTCTGGAGACGCCTTGGAGAACGTTCTGCTGCCTGCAACATCCTCCAGCATGACCGGTTTGGCATTGGGTCAGTAATGGTGTGGGATGGCATTTCTTTGGAGGGCCGCACAGCCCTCCATGTGCTTGCCAGAAGTAGCCTGACTGCCATTAGGTACCGAGATGAGATCCTCAGACCCCTTGTGAGACCATATGCTGGTGCGGTTGGCCCTGGGTTCCTCCTAATGCAAGACAATGCTAGACCTCATGTGGCTGGAGTGTGTGAGCAGTTCCTGCAAGACGAAGGCATTGATGCTATGGACTGGCCCTCCCGTTCCCCAGACCTGAATCCAATTGAGCACATCTGGGACATCATGTCTCGCTCTATCCACCAACGTCATGTTGCACCACAGACTGTCCAGGAGTTGGCAGATGCTTTAGTCCAGGTCTGGGAGGAGATCCCTCAGGAGACCGTCCGCCACCTCATCAGGAGCATGCACAGGCGTTGTAGGGAGGTCATACAGGCACGTGGAGGCCACACACACTACTGAGCCTCATTTTGACTTGTTTTAAGGACATTACATCAAAGTTGGATCAGCCTGTAGTGTGTTTTTCCACTTTAATTTTGAGTGGGACTCCAAATCCATTTTATATATATATATAAAAATGGTCAGCAATTGTCAGGAAAGCATAATTGGTAAAGAGTGAGGATGAAGTCGGAAACATAAATATATATACAGTACAGACCAAAAGTTTGGACACACCTTCTCATTCAAAGAGTTTTCTTTATTTTCATGACTATGAAGGCATCAAAACTATGAATTAACACATGTGGAATTATATACATAACAAACAAGTGTGAAACAACTGAAAATATGTCATATTCTAGGTTCTTCAAAGTAGCCACCTTTTGCTTTGATTATTGCTTTGCACACTCTTGGCATTCTCTTGATGAGCTTCAAGAGGTAGTCCCCTGAAATGGTCTTCCAACAGTCTTGAAGGAGTTCCCAGAGATGCTTAGCACTTGTTGGCCCTTTTGCCTTCACTCTGCGGTCCAGCTCACCCCAAACCGTCTCGATTGGGTTCAGGTCCGGTGACTGTGGAGGCCAGGTCATCTGGCGCAGCACCCCATCACTCTCCTTCATGGTCAAATAGCCCTTACTTTCAAAGTTTTCCCAATTTTTCGGCTGACTGACTGACCTTCATTTCTTAAAGTAATGATGGCCACTCGTTTTTCTTTACTTAGCTGCTTTTTTTCTTGCCATAATACAAAATCTAACAGTCTATTCAGTAGGACTATCAGCTGTGTATCCACCTGACTTCTCCTCAACGCAACTGATGGTCCCAACCCCATTTATAAGGCAAGAAATCCCACTTATTAAACCTGACAGGGCACACCTGTGAAGTGAAAACCATTTCAGGGGACTACCTCTTGAAGCTCATCAAGCGAATGCCAAGAGTGTGCAAAGCAGTAATCAAAGCAAAAGGTGGCTACTTTGAAGAACCTAGAATATGACATATTTTCAGTTGTTTCACACTGTTATGAATATAATTCCACATGTGTTAATGCATAGTTTTGATGCCTTCAGTGTGAATCTACAATTTTCATAGTCATGAAAATAAAGAAAACTCTTTGAATGAGAAGGTGTGTCCAAACTTTTGGTCTGTACTATATATATATATATATATATATATATATATACACACATATATATATATATATATATATATATATATATATATATAAACACACGTCACAATGATACCTGTAATGAGTTGGATTAATTCCTAAGTCCATTGAATGAGTTGGACAGATGGAGAGTATAGAGTAATTATATATACATCTGACCTTATGGAGTACATATGGAGTATATATGGAATCATTTGTGGAATAATTGGATATACATCCATGTATTGGCAAACAACAGCATATTTCGCATATATGTACTTATACGCTGTTGGCGGGAGAAGGGGGGCTAATAGGGGTGAATATTTTGAGAGTGTAAGTGGTCAAGGAGGTTCAATCTCGTGTCCCATAGGGGGACGATCATTAATTCATTTCTGCTGGGAATGGAATACTGTCTGGTTTGTAGTTCCTGTGTAATAGAGGAATAGTAAAAAAGGAATAGTAAAAGTATAGTAAAACTAGGGTGTGGGGTGGGTAAGTTAGTAATTGACATATTCCAGAGATTCGTTGAGTCCAAACGGGGTTAGGGTGTTCAATTTGTAGATCCAGAACATTTCCTTGCGGCACAATGTCTGGTAAGAGTCGGATGCTTGGGTGAGAGAGGTCATTGCAGAAGGCTACAAGCTGGAATTCAGGTCCTCCCCTCTGTCCCTTTTTTTTTTCGCTCGTCTTTTCTGACCTCTCCCTCTGCCACAAATTCCTTTTTTCAGGCTATTCACACACTTCTGCGGCAGGGAGTTATTTTCCCGGTTCCTGCGCAAAACCGTTTTTGCGGGCTTTACTCCAATCTCTTTGTGATCCCCAAAAAAGAGGGGACAGTCCATCCCGTTCTGGACCTCAAGGCACTCAACCGCGTCCTTCGGATCCGCTGCTTTCGGATGTAGTCCCTGAGATTGGTCATTGCGTCCATGGAACCGGTGAAGTACCTATCCTCGATAGACATCAAGGATGCTTATCTTCATGTTCCCATCTGCGTCAGTCAACAAATGTTTCTCCGGTTCGCAGTGGGTCCCTTTCACTACCAGTTTGTGACCCTCCCGTTCGGCCTGGCCACAGCTCCCAGAGTCTTTACGAAGGTTCTGGCGGCGGTTATGGGCCCTGCTCCATGCCAGGGGAATTATGGCGATCCCTTACTTAGACGATATTCTGGTAAAGTGTCCATCTTTTCGGGCGACTTCGGACAGCCTGTGCATAGTCTTGGACACCCTGAAACGCTTTGAATGGATCCTGAATCTGAAAAAGTCTTGACTTCATCCATCTCAGCAGCTAACCTATCTGGGCATGGTACTCGACACCTTTCAGGCCAAGGTACTCTTGTCCCCGATGAAGCTATCCACTCTCTGTCTTCAGATTCTCTCCTTGCTGCTGCCCCGTCCTCTTCCCATTCGTCACTGCATGCGGGCTCTGGGTCACATGGTCTCTGCCTTCTAAGCAGTTCCCTATGCTCCGTTTCATACCAGGACTCTTCAGTGAGCCATTCTATCCAACTGAGACCGTTCCCCAGCCTCCCTAGATCGGCTCATACGTTTTGCTGCCCCGACCCGCCTGGCCCTCAGGTGGTGGTTGGTTTCCCTGATGCTGATGTCGGGCCGCTCTTTTCTCCCTCTCCGTTGGACACAAGCCTCAGGGGGTTGGGGAGAGTGTTTGGAAATCTATCCGTTCAAGGCATGTGGTCACGCGAGGAGCGTTCCCTCCCAATCAACATTCTGTAATTTAGAGCGATTCTTCTCTCTGTTGCATTGGACCGACCATCTCTGGTGACGTCCGGTTCGAGTTCAGTTCGATAACTCCACTGCTGTGGCGTACCTCAATCACCAGGGCGGCACCCGGAGCCCGGCAGCCATGGCGGAAACAGCTCTGATCCTCAGCTGGGCGGAGAGCCATGTTCCAGTTCACATCCCCGGCGTCGACAACTGGATCACCGGCTCTTCACCTGCAGGTTTTTCTAGCCATCTGCGAGCGATGGGGTTGACCGGATATGGATCTCATGGCCTCCAGCTTCAACCACAAGGTTGAGAAATTCGTTGTGCGGTCCAGGGATCCCATTGCCCTGGCGTGCGACGCCCTAGTGATTCCATGGAGTCAGTTCACGTTTCCTTACGTGTTCCTTCCTCTCCTCCAGAAGATCAGGTCCGAAGGTCTGCCCGTCATTCTCCGGGTGTGGCATGCATCTCTAGTCACCCTCCTCGCTCACGAACCCTGGTGTCTTCCTCTTCGCGAGAACCTCTTGTCGCAGGGACAGATCTTCCACCCGAATTTAGGGTCGCTACATTTAACGACATGGCTGTTGATGCCACCGTACTAAGGGCTCGGGGTTTCTCGGATGCTGTGGTCCAGACCATGATTTGTGCCAGAATGCCGTCCTCTTCCCAAATCTACCACAGGACCTGTAAGTCCTACTTTAGTTGGTGCGAGCGTCACCAGCTGTCTCCTATTCAGTTCTCGTTGCCGCGACTCTCGTCTTTCCTGCAGTCGGGCATGGACTTGGGGCTGGCTCTCAGCTCCCTAAAAAGGGCAGGTTTCGGCTCTTTCTATTCTTTTTCAGCAGAACTTGGCTTCGCTTCCTGCGGTTCGGACCTTCCTGCAGGGGGTTGCGCAATCTGTGCCCCCTTTTCGTTCTCCGATGAATCCTTGGGATCGTAATCTAGTGCTCAGCGCTCTTCAGTCTTCTCAGTTTGCCTTTGCAGCAGGTGTCGCTTCGCTTCCTGTCCTACAAGGTGGCATTTTTGGTGGCAATCACTTCTATCCGTAGGGTGTTGGAACTTGCGGCTCTTTCCTGACGGTCGCCTTTCCTGATTCTATATCAGAACAAGGTAGTCCTTCACTCTGTTCAGTCCTTCCTTCTAAAGGTTGTGTCGGCATTCCATCTCAATGAAGACAGTACAAAAATCAATTTTTTTTTACAGCTTCTCAACATTTTTCTGAAGTGGCGAGAGAAATGCTGGACTTAGCGGGAGGGGTGGTGCATCCTGTCTCCCGCTAGATTTACTATAAATGTCACCAGAAACTGGCATAAGTTGTATCTCAAGTCTATGAGAGCTCCTGGCTGATGTAGACTCCAGTTTCTGGTAAACGGACTGCCAGGGATGCGCCTAATTTATTAAGTGGCATTGGTCTCTTGATAAATTAGGCTCATCTTATTCCAGTGCAGGAGGATCAAGACTGGCATATGGGAACATCTTGATAAATGTCCCCTAATACGCCATAAACTGTTGTGTTGCACTATACTATCTAAATGCTTAGCCATCTCTGTAATGCAAGGTCCCGTAGGAAGGAAAACGGCCTTATGATTTCGCAACTGTCCCCCAACAATGTCCACTTCTGCCACAGATACTTGCGGCAAAATCTGTACCTGCATATGCGCAGAACTGGATGAAGCTGGAGGACAGCCAGGGAAGCAGTCACATGAGTAATTCATTTGATCACCACCATCTTCATTCCTATAGACACAGAAAGCGCAGCATCCTGTGCTTACTATGGTTGCAAGGGGCCTTGAAATAAAAAGCACTGAGGTTGTATAGAGTATCCTAGCATAAAACACAATTGTTTATGGCACTACAAATTAAAGAAAGAAAGGAAAGTGTATAGTGATCTGGACTATTTAAGACGTAACTTTTACTTCTTATACATTATAAACTATATCCCTCAAAGTATAATGAAGGTTCAATGTAAATACAATTTTCCACAATCCCACACACAGGGGGGACTCCTTAGAAACAAAGACAACTGTGTCCACACTTATGCATTCAGCGTGAGACACTATGGGGTAACAGCAATGACCGGTATGCACTGGCACCTTATGTACACAATTGAGCAGTGATGTGGGAGATGACATATAACAGTGTATACATAATGCACGGCGGCATCAAAGAAAAAAAACACACAATGATTAGGTGCAAGGGTTCACCATGCAAGAGAATGCACAGCTGCACCTGTATCATGAAGGTGCACGGCGGCACCAATGAAACCCAGTGTCCTACCCTACAGATGATGGGCTCTTCAGACACCTTTGTTTCACTGTTTCTTGGCAGGGTGGTCCGGTTCGATGGTAGGAGGTCCTTGAGATATGAGGGAATCACAGGAAGATGCTCCTATATGTCCCTGGATGACCCTATAGGGCCCTACAATAGCCCTATTGGTCTAACCACGGAGTGTGCCACTAGTTGGGCCCCCGTCCGGAACCTAACCCTGGAATTGCGTTCCCTATTTTGCCCTGAAAAGATCCCGACATGCACGTTTCTGAGGCAGAAACAGTTTTCTCATCAGGGGAATATGAAAAGTGGGCTATAAATTATTCACTTGCCGGAGAAGATATTCACCACCAAGCGTTTGCTGGAGAAAATGCTTGCCAGCAAATACAAAAGCCACTGGGAAGGATAATTCCCAGTGGAATAAAATGCACAGGTAGGTGCCAAAAAGGAGGAGGAACAGATGGAAGACCCCCTCCCCTAATTGCGGTACACAATTGGGGCCGCAGGCATAGATGTTACATGGCTATCTGCAGGGGCCTGCCGGTATTTGATGTGTCACGTCCACCTGTGCACACAGCGCGCAGTGTGATGACGTCAACAATCGTGAGATATGGCGGGCGCATGCCCAGAAGGGATGCCAGGAACAGGAGTATAGCGCACATTGAAGGGCATTCACTGCGCCTGCCTCAATGGCCAAAATTGAAAGTAAGTCACCGTGCAGGCGCGCCAACTCCCATACACACGATATAGCTTTTAGATACACTGCCGACATCGCCGAACATAACAGCCCTCATGCTAATGTCGATGGCATGAGGGAAAGCACCACAGTGTATGGAATACAAACATAAAGATGGCTGTCCACCATATATATATACTGTGGAAGCATATTTAGCATAAAGAGGGCAAAATATAGATAAATAGATTGTCCACGAATATGGGCATCGATATAGGAGCACCATATTGGTGTGTTCTAATGGGCATCGGGATATATGCCCATATAGCCTACACCTGAACAAACCCAGATATGGGTATGTAATAGATAAGAAATGGTATTTGTGGTGGTTTGATGTTTTAATTTCCTGACCATGGCTAGAAAGAAGACTCTAGAGGGATGGTGGGCACCATATGAGAAAGAGTCTGTTATGATGAAATATGCAGAAAATATCATTGGGACAAATTCCTTGTAGTACTTCAGGGTACGTGAAGGAATGGGCAAATCTCAATTGACACTTTTAATAGGTGCTAAAGGAAGCAACCAAAATGAAGTTGTTCATTTAAGCCTCTAGGGGATACCGTATCAAGTTTGAATGTCCAGCGTGCTTCCCGCTGTAGGAGGAGACGATCCCAATCACCACTACGTGTAGGCGGTGGGATTTTGTCAGTGCCTATAGCCTTGATGCAATTCGAGTCCACCCCGTGGGTGTCATTCACATGTTGGGCCACTGGTGTATCACGCTCATTCGCGATGTCACCCAGGTGCTCCCCGAGGCGTCTCCGCAACTCTCTTTTAGTTTTACCTATATATTCAAGTCCGCACATGCATGTGATCTTATAGAGCACACCCCGTGTGCGGCAATTGATAAAGTCCTTGATAGTAAAAGACTTCTGCAAATTCGAGCTGTAGAAGGTTTTACTGCTCTGTAGTATCTTGCATGCCACACAGCCACTGCACCTATAACAGCCATTGATCTTACGGTCCAACCATGTGGTCCCTTGGGTGGCTGGGGTATAGTGGCTGTGGACAAGCATATCTTTGAGGCTATTGCCTCTCCTAAAGGAGATCTGCGGATAATTGAAAATGGTCTTCTTAATCTCGGGGTCCATCAACAAGACGGGCCAATGTTGACGGAGGATATCCCTGATTTGTCCTGATGCCTCATCAAATTTTGCGATGAGGCGGATCTTTTTTTCGGTATCCTCTTTGACCTTAGGCACCAGCAGATCAGACCACTTTGCTGATAGTGGGGTCTGATATGCTGGTTTTAGGACACCATTGGGATATCCTCTAGCAAGGAACCGTTTTTGTAGGACCCTTGCTTGATCGACGAACTCTGACTTACTGGAGCAGTTGCGTCTTAGACGCAAATATTGGCTTTTTGGTATACCCCTTTTCTGAGAAAAGGGGTGGCCGCTGTCCCAGTGTAGTACAGAGTTCGTCGAGGTGGGCTTCCTGTAGATTGTTGTGTCAAGCTCATTTAAGATGCCTCTAGATATTTTAATATCCAGAAACGCCAAGTTGTCCCTATTTGCTTCTGATGTGAAGCGTAATCTTATTTCATTGGAGTTAAGTTTGAGCACAAACTCCAGAATGGGCCCGGTACATGACAACATCGAATCACCAAAGACCACTGTTGCCTCCCTCCAGCCCAGGAGAAAATTGGCATAGGACGGCGCACAGGAACATCCCATTGCCGTGTTCCTGAGCTGGTGGTAGGTCCTAGTGTTAAAGAGGAAAAAGTTGTGCGTTAGAAGGAACCTTAGTAATTTTAAAACAAATTGATTATGTGCCCTGTACTGGATTCCTCTCATGTTGAGATAATACTCAACTGCCCTGAGTCCTGCCTCATGGGGAATGAATTCCTCTGTCCAAAGAAGCCGACTATGGCCACCTGCTATAGTCTCCCAAAAATCCACAAGGGGACTAACCCCATCAAAGGGCGCCCAATAGTCTCTGGGATCAATAGTCTATGTCAGAATGCAGGCATTTATATAGATCGCATTCTTATGCCATTTGTTGTATGCCTACCATCTTACATTCGTGACAGTATGGACCTCTTTTAGGAAAATTAATGATGTTTCCATTGAGGATAGCAGCATCCTGGGCAGTATTGATGTCGAGGCCCTCTACTCCTCCATTCCCCATGAGGCAGGACTCAGGGCAGTTGAGTATTATCTCAACATGAGAGGAATCCAGTACAGGGCACATAATGTTTTGAAATTACTAAGGTTCCTTCTAACGCACAACTTTTTCCTCTTTAACACAAGGACCTACCACCACCTCAGGGGCACGGCAATGGGATGTTCCTGTTCCCCGTCCTATGCCAATTTGCTCCTGGGCTGGTGGGAGGCAACAGTGGTCTTTGGTGATTCAATGTCGTCATGTACCGGGCCCATTCTAATGTGGGCACGGTACATAGATGACATTTTTGTCATCTGGATTGGCACTAAAGAGTCCTTTCTGGAGTTTGTGGTCAAACTTAACTCCAATGAAATAGGACTACGCTTCACATCAGAAGCAAATAGGGACAACTTGGCGTTTCTGGATATTAAAATATCTAGAGGCATCTTAAATGAGCTTGACACAACAATCTACAGGAAGCCCACCTCGACGAACTCTGTACTACACTGGGACAGCGGCCACCCCTTTTCTCAGAAAAGGGGTATACCAAAAAGCCAATATTTGCGTCTAAGACGCAACTGCTCCAGTAAGTCAGAGTTCGTCGATCAAGCAAGGGTCCTACAAAAACGGTTCCTTGCTAGAGGATATCCCAATGGTGTCCTAAAACCAGCATATTAGACCGCACTATCAGCAAAGCGATCTGATCTGCTGGTGCCTAAGGTCAAAGAGGATACCAAAAATACCGCCTCATCGCAACATTTGATTAGGCATCAGGACAAATCGGGGATATTCTCCGTCAACATTGGCCCGTCTTGTTGATTGACCCTGAGATTAAAGAGACCATTTTCAGTTATCCGCAGATCTCATTTAGGAGAGTCAATAGCCTCAAAGATATGCTTGTCCACAGCCACTATACCCCAGCCACCCAAGGGACCACATGGTTGGACCGTAAGATCAATGGCTGTTATAGGTGCAGTGGCTGTGTGGCATGCAAGATACTACAGAGCAGTAAAACCTTCTACAGTTCGAATTTGCAGAATTCTTTTACTATCAATGACTTCATCAATTGACGCACACGGGGTGTGATCTATAAGATCACATGCATGTGCGGACTTGAATATATAGGTAAAACTAAAAGAGAGATGCGGAGACGCCTCGGGGAGCACCTGGGCGACATGAGCGCGATACACCAGTGGCCCGACATGTGAATGACACCCACGGGGGGGACTCGAATTGCATTAAGGCTATAGGCATTGACAAAATCCCACCGCCTACACGTGGTGGTGATTGGGATCGTCTCCTCCTACAGCGTGATTCCTACAGACACCCTATCACTTAGTGATAGGGTGTCTGTAGGAATCAGCATAATATTAGTCTGAGACATTCCCATTCACCCTATCAAGCCTATTATGTGGATAAATATTTTTATAGCATTTAATAGTGTTTTTAGCGTACTTTGTTCAGGTGTAGGCTATATGGGCATATATCCTGATGCCCATTAGAACACACCAAAATGGTGCTCCTATATCGATGCCCATATTCATGGACAATCTATTTATCTATATTTTGCCCTCTTTATGCTAAATATGCTTCCACAGTATATATATGGTGGACAGCCATCTTTGTTTGTTTTCCATACACTGTGGTGTTTTCCCTCATGCCATCGACATTAGCATGAGGGCTGTTATGTTCGGCGATGTCGGCAGTGTAATTAAAAGCTATAGCGTGTGCATTGGAGTTGGCGCGCCTGCGCGCGGTTACTTTTGATTTCGGCCATTGACGCAGGCGCAGTGAGTGCCCTTCAATGCGCGCTTTACTCCGGTTCCTGGCATCCCTTCTGTGCATGCGCCCGCCATATCTCGCGATTGTTGACGTCATCACAGTGCGCGCTGTGCAAATACCAGCGGTCCCCTGCAGATAGCCAGGTAACATCTACGCCTGCGGCCCCAATTGTGTACCGCAATTAGGGGAGGGGGTCTTCCATTTTTTCCTCCTTTGTTTTCCCTTTCTTTTTGGCACCTACCTGTGCATTTTATTCCACTGGGAATTATCCTTCCCAGTGGCTTTTGTATTTGCTGGCAAGCATTTTCTCCAGCAAACGCTTAGTGGTGAATATCTTCTCCGGCAAGTGAATAATTTATAGCCCACTTTTCATATTCCCCTTATGAGAGGACTGTTTCTGCCTCAGAAACGTGCATGTCGGGATCTTTTCAGGGCAAAATAGGGAACGCAATTCCAGGGTTAGGTTCCGGACGGGGGCCCAACTAGTGGGACACTCCGTGGTTAGACCAATAGGGCTATTGTAGGGCCCTATAGGGTCATCCAGGGACATATAGGAGCATCTTCCTGTGATTCCCTCATATCTCAAGGACCTCCTACCATCGAACCGGACCACCCTGCCAAGAAACAGTGAAACAAAGGTGTCGGAAGAGCCCATCATCTGTAGGGTAGGACACTTGGGTTTCATTGGTGCCGCCGTGCACCTTCATGATACAGGTGCAGCTGTGCATTCTCTTGCATGGTGAACCCTTGCACCTAATCATTGTGTGTTTTTTTTCTTTGATGCCGCCGTGCATTATGTATACACCGTTATATGTCATCTCCCACATCACTGCTCAATTGTGTACATAAGGTGCCAGTGCATACCGGTCATTGCTACCTTATATTTGTGCACCTAAGGTGCTAGTGCATACCGGCTCTTGTTACCCCATAGTGTCTCACACTGAATGCATAAGTGTGGACACAGTTTTCTTTGTTTCCAAGGAGTCCCCCCTGTGTGTGGGATTGTGGAAAATTGTATTCACATTGAACCTCCATTATATTTTGAGGGATATATTTTATAATGAATAAGGCCTCTTTCACACTTGCGTTGTCCGGATCCGGCGTGTACTCCACTTGCCGGAATTACACGCCGGATCCGGAAAAACGCAAGTGTACTGAAAGCATTTGAAGACGGAGCCGTCTTCAAAATGCGTTCAGTGTTACTATGGCACCCAGGACGCTATTAAAGTCCTGGTTGCCATAGTAGGAGCGGGGAGCGGGGGAGCAGTATACTTACAGTCCGTGCGGCTCCCGGGGCGCTCCAGAATGACGTCAGAGCGCCCCATGCGCATGGATGACGTGATCCATGCGCTTGGGCCGCCCTGACGTCACTCTGGAGCGCCCCGGGAGCCGCACGGACTGTAAGTATGCTGCTCCCCCGCTCCCCACTACACTTTACCATGGCTGCCAGGACTTTAGCGTCCCGGCAGCCATGGTAACCATTCAGAAAAAGCTAAACGTCGGGTCCGGCAATGCGCCGAAACGACGTTTAGCTTAAGGCCGGATCCGGATCAATGCCTTTCAATGGGCATTAATTCCGGATCCGGCCTTGCGGCAAGTCTTCAGGATTTTTGGCCGGAGCAAAAAGCGCAGCATGCTGCGGTATTTTCTCCGGCCAAAAAACGTTCCGTTCCGGAACTGAAGACATCCTGATGCATCCTGAACGGATTTCACTCCATTCAGAATGCATTAGGATAAAACTGATCAGGTTTCTTCCGGCATAGAGCCCCGACGATGGAACTCTATGCCGGAAGAAAAGAACGCAGGTGTGAAAGAGCCCTAAGAAGTAAAATTTACGTCTTAAATAGCCCAGATCACTATACACTTTCCTTTCTTTCTTGATTCATGCAAGTGATCATATATATGAACATCATTTTCTGATTTAAGTCACTACAAATTAAATCAGAAAATTATAAAATTATTTTCATAAGAAATGGTTGTAACCTTTAGATATTCAGTCTAGACCCTGGCAAAAATCTGGCACAAATATGCCACGCAGGGCAAATTTTTTAACTGCAGTTTTTAAGAGTGGGGTTTCTAAAACCTCATTCTCTTTCATTATGCAGCTGTATCAAACTGTTTAGGAATGTGCCCAGTCTTTAAAGGGCTTTTGTCACCCCACTAAACTCATTTTTCTTTTGGGGGGTACTTATAATCCCTATACTGCGATATATCTATACATTATGTTATTGATCATTTTCGTTCTGCAGATAAGGCAAAAAACGTACCTTTATAATATGCTAATTACCTGTCTACCAGCAAGTAGGGCGTCTACTTGCTGGTAGCAGCCGCAAAAAAAACGCCCCCTCCTCCTGTTGATTGACAGGGCCAGCCGCGATTTCCTCCTCCGGTGGCCCTGTCTGCATTTCAAAAACCGCGCGCCTGTCTTGATTCGGCGCCGGCGCTCTGAGAGAAGGAGGCTCGCCTCCTCAGCACTCCCTTGGTGCGCCTGCGCCGATGACGTCACCGAAAGAGCAGACGTCATCGGCGCACTGAGGGAGTGCTGAGGAGGCGAGCCTCCTTCTCTCAGAGCGCCTGCGCCGAATCAAGACAGGCGTGCGATTTTTCAAATGCAGAAAGGGCTACCGGAGGAGGAGATCGCGGCTGGCCCTGTCAATCAACAGGAGGAGGGTGCGTTTTTTTGCGGCTGCTACCAGCAAGTAGACGCCCTTCTTGCTGGTAGACAGGTAATTAGCATATTATAAAAGTATGTTTTTTGCCTTATCTGCAGAACGAAAATGATTAATAACATAATGTATAGATATATCGCAGTATAGGGATTATAAGTACCCCCCAAAAAAAAAAAAATTAGTTTAGTGGGGTGACAGAAGCCCTTTAAATAATTCTTCATTGTTATAAAATGAAACAGTTGCCACTTTCTAAGGTCAGACCAGACCGTCTGGCTGATTACACACGACCAAGCAACACCCACCCGCTGCAGTAGGGCGTGCTTTGGCCGCACGCTGTCAGCCTTATATCTCTCCTCAATATATTTTGTGCTCCAATCCATTTTCATATTATAAGTTTGTTGTAGTTACTGTCTGCATTCACTGTCTGGCAGCTGAGACTTGGTGTATTAGTGTAGGTGCTTTAGCTTGTAGAATTACGTAAAGCCACACTGCAATAAATGGTTTTGTGCAAGAAGGACAAGGTCAGATGGGATTTTAGCTTCTGAATGTAAACTGAGACCTTGGATATAGCAAAGGATTAAAACAAAACATACATTAGGATGTAGCATAATCTTTTATTAAACAACCTTTATGTACAAAAGTGTGGACCCTTTAGACCTCATGCGCACGACTGTATTCGTTTTGCGGTCTGCAAATTGAAGATCCACAGAATACAGATGCGGTCCGTGTTGCATCCGCATTTTTTGCAGAGCCTTTGAATTATATGGGTCTGCAGTCCGCATTTTTCAGCCAAGTATAGGATATGTTCTATCCTTTTCCGGAACTGACATATGGATGTGGAAAGTTCACGGATCATCAGTATGCCTTCCACATCCGTATGTCCGTACTGCAAAAGGGTTATGACTGTAAAATGCGAACCATGACCCATTGAAAACAACAGATCTGCAAATAAAATGCGGATGGCACATGGACCGCATCTGTATTTTGAGGATCCACATAATGGGAAATTTATATCCATCAACAGCAGATTGTTTGGTGGAGATCTTATGATATATGGTGACAAGCACCGGTCTGTACATTAAAATAATTACAAATGTAATTAAAACTCCATTTAATAAATCAATAATGTGCATATGTGACAAAATATTTGTGTCCATTTCTAGTCATACTAAATAGTTTAAATGTAATTTCATTACAGGAAACCTGATGTTGGGTGCTACGTCTAAAAGAAGATCCTTTCTAGAAAAACAGCTCAAAAGCCCTAATTCTACTCTTGTGTCACCAAACAAAAATGTTTCAAGTAAAACATTAGATAGCTTCATGTCTGCTCTGGTAACGTTGAGTTTATAAACATTTTTATTATTATTATTTTTAATTTTATTTGAGTAATCTGGTCTACAGTGAGCCAGACTGGTACTATCGCTTGGCTGTGGACCATCCCAATGTGTCATGATTTCTGGTTTTGTGTGAGAACTTTGATCCACCTATAGTTAAAAGGTTTGTCTGGTATAGAAAACCCATTGTCAAATATCCTAAAGTCCCCAAATATATTTTTTCTAATTCTGACTACTTTCTGAAGAGTCCAGTTCTTCCTGTTCCCAGTTTGTTTTCATCAGAGGATGGACCACACCACTTTATGCTGACATGTCAGCCTGATCTGCCTAGTAGACCTTCTCACTTTTCTCAGTGCCATCTTCATGCTCCTAGTCCTCCTCCTGTACAATAAAATCCCTCTACACTCAGAGACCTTGGTAATTAGCTGTCAGCTATGGCAGTGTAAAGCGGAGTCCCGTGGACACAGTAAGCTACAAGCTGAGAATGTGTGGTGCAATGATGAAGCCTCATAATAATTTATTCAAATCTTCTAGAGCAAATAATAAAGGAATGGTACAACATAGAGCCATAAGAATAGATGCTTCAGAATTGGTATTACATGGGGAATGCATGAAGCTATTAAAACAGGCATATCAGGAGTGGTGACAGGTCCTCTTTTTTTTATAACAGTCTGGAGGAATAGCACACAAATATAAAGGCAAGGGCATGCTAGGTTTGAAAAAGGCAGTGTGTACCAAATATGTATGAAACATAGTTTAATTATTCAACAATATGAATATTCCCTACCTGGTCTGCAAACGTGACCTAACAAGATGAGTTGTCAGCATAGGGATGCTATTGTCAGTGTTACAGTGCTAAAATGTGTCTTAAAGGGAACCTGTCACCTGGATTTTGGTTATAGAGCTGAGGACATGGGTTGCTAGATGGCCGCTAGCACATCCGCAATACCCAGTCCCCATAGCTTTGTGTGCGTTTATTGTGTAAAAAAAAACGTTTTGATACATATGCAAATTAACATAAAAGAGTCATATCTTACTTGTGTGACCAGAGAAGAGTTATATTTTCAAGCTCTGACTCATCTCAGGTTAATTTGCATATGTAGCAAATAATTTTTTTTACACAATAAAAGCACACAGAGCTATGGGGATTGAATATTGCGGATGTGCTAGCGGCCATCTAGCAACCCATGGCCTCAGCTCTATACCCAAAATCCTGGTGACAGGTTCCCTTTAAGAGAGTTACCAGAGAATATTTTAGATATATATTTTGATAAAATGTGCTTTGTAATATTTTTCAGTGTGAAATGCCAGGCTATGTCAGTCCCCATCAGGAGAAGACATTCACAGTGAAAGATCAGAATGCAAATGTCACCCCCATGAAGAACCATGAGTCAGGTGAGAAATATATGTACCTAGTAATTATTATGTTAGAGGTCTGTAAGAATAGTAAAATGGTACCTCAGAGATGGTTCTGTCCTTAGGTTATGAAACCCTAGTATAATGTTAGTACACATATGCTACTGTAAGGATACCTGCACATGAGATAGATCAGGCATCCTCAAACTGCGGCCCTCCAGCTGTTGCAAAACTACAACTCCCAGCATGCCCGAACAGCCTACAGGTATCAGCCTACAGCAGCGCATTGTGGGAGTTGTAGTTTTACAACAGCTGGAGGGCCGCAGTTTGAGGATGCCTGGGATGGATCTTACAGCTGCAGCAGGTTTTATACCTCTATATTGAAAAAAGGAACATCTGTAGTGAAAATTTACAGAAGTTTGTCAGTTTTTATGCAGAATATCTCCACAGCATGTAGTTGAGATTTGTTGACGTCTGCTTTTTAGTGATGTATTACCAGATTACCAGATATTTAATCTTTAAATCCACACATAAAATCCACAGTCAACACGCTACGTGGTTTAACTTTGTATAAGACAGTCTTTATTCATTTTCTCAACTCCGTTATCTTCCACCTTTATATTGGATGTGCCATGTGATGGAATTTTACTGTAGTTATTACTCCTGAATGATATTGAGCTCGCGATTATGTATGGTAACATGAACCTGATTGCATGTGCAGAACATGTGTATATGAAGCATGTTAAGGGGTTTGGAAACAGTCATTTTCAAAACTCCTGCAAGCCACATGGACAGTCATTATTTTCCCATTAAAGGGGTTGTCCGAGTTATGTTTTTGTTCTTTGTATGTTTCTAACTAATAAAATGTGAGGGTCTTACAATTCACTTACTTTATCTGCAGTTGCTCCTTTCTTAGATTTCACAGAGGGTCACATGACCTGTGATGTCAGCTTCTCTCCAGGCTGATGATCTCGTGTACACAAACCCGAGGGAGCAGATCTGTCTGTGCACGAGACGTCACTGTGCTGGCCAGGCCCCCTGCATTGACCGAGCTGCTGTCTGCCCTGTATCTCCCTCACACTGGATTCTTCAGTAAAAACCCCTTCTACCATCACAGCACACACTCAGGGCTGAATTCAGGCCTTGAGTGAAATGCTGGGCACCCGAGCAGACAGACTGGAGGAGTTCTGCAGAGCATTGCACAAGAACGGGTAGGGGGAAGATCATCTGTGTATCAGCAGTGTGTACAGCTGGGACTTGTAGTCCTACACATACAACATACTACAAAGTATCCCAGCAGTCAGACATTTCACTCAGGGCAGCAGTTTTATTCACTTCCTTTTTTTGACACCCACAAATATTCACAAGGTAACTCCAGAGATTGTTGTTATTGAAGGAAAACAAAAGGCCAGAAGAGAACCAGGAAAATGAGGAAATTTTTACTGGCGAAAACTGTACATTTGAAAGGAGGCTCTAGTACCCTGTTGGACCACCTCTAGTCTGAATACGAGATGAGATATGGCGGGGCATGGAGGCATACAGGTACCATATGGTATCCTGCGACACATTTGCCCACAGATGTTGCAGCTGGGCCTGTAGATCCTGCACACGTGTTGGTTGCTGAAGCTGGCGTCCTAGCTGTTCCCATAAATGCTCCATTGGTGACCGGGCAGGTCAAGGAAGTGTTACAATCTAGCAGAGACATTCCTGGGGAAACCTTTTTGTCTGAAAAATGCCGGTTGGAAGCCCTGCCATGAGAAGCAACAGTTGAGGCCACAGGCATACTTCCGATCTTTTGAAAAGCACAAAGAGGGACAATATTTGTGGAGCCACACCTCTAACTCTGCCCAAAACATAACAATTTGCTGTAACAGCAAATTTCCTTCGGCTAAGCCCATGGAAATGGCCCGGGCAGAGGTGTGTAGTGAAGGTGCCACCTGTGTCTGGATGGTAAACAACTAAGCTGTGCTTGTGCCTGTTGCCGGATCCAACAATCATCTCTACTGGTCTTCTGTCTGGCCCATCTGCAGTTTGTTCACCGTGTGTGTGCCTTCACATAAACGATGTTCTAAAAACTCCTACAAGCTAGGTAAGAACAGCGTAGAGCAATAGCCGTCAACAATCTCTCACCAAGAAGTACAGTACCCAAAAGTAACCTCTGGGAGACATTTATAGGGTTGCAAGGCACAGTGTCTAATCAGACCACTCCTATAATCATTTACATATCTGCCTGAGACATAACTGAATGCAGTTTTGCACAGGTCTGAAATTTCCATCTGGGTGCGTTATTTTTTATTTTATTTTTTGTCAACGTCAGTGTATTTCTTTTGCTCATTTCTTCCATTCTGGACTATGCTCACGTTACCATGTCCATGCAGCTCTTTCTTATTTCCTGTGGTATGTGGGTGTTTCAAAGCAGCTACAGAGGCAGTGATAGCGGAGTGTCTATGTAAGCTGGGTGGCAGGAGCTATAAACTAGGGGCAGTATACCAAGCAAAGCACCGTATGTGGCTGTGCTTGGTATTGCAGCTCAGTCCCATTCACTTAAATGAGAACGAGCTGCCCAAAGGCCATGTGACCAATGCATGTGATGTCACAGGCTGAGGAAGAGAGGCTGCAGCACATTCCCTTCCAATGGCTGATTGGCAGAGCTGCTGAGAGTTGGACCTCCACCCATCAGATATTGATGGCCTATCCTACAGGTCATCAATATGTTAGTCCTGGAAACCCCTTTTAATATGGTGTTCAACCTCTTTAGGATAACTGTGCACAATTTTTGCTCAGGCTGTAGGCTTTTTCACTAAAATTATCCCTTGGGATTGAACATTATTGAAAAAACTTATGAAATAATAATTACTGTTATTATGTTTAAGGTATAATTTCTCCTGTCATCACATTCTTTTTGTGTACAGCTTGTATAATATTTATTAAGGAAATTGCTTTACCTACTGAAAACTTTCATTTTATGCAGCTGATACACGTTATATGAAAATCAGTCTATAATCTGCACCATCTCTTAAATTGGGTGCCTGCTTTGCTCATAAATGTTTCTGTCCTTCACAAAAGCTGCCCCTGATTACGACTATCTTGGTTCTCTAGCAAATATCTTTCTAGTAGAAATGCTATAAAATTCTGATAGGTGGAACTAGCTCAACTGCTTCTGGATCTCCTGAAGGCTATAATGGAAAGTGACTGTGCATTTTAAAAGCAATCAAAAAGCTGTCTGTTATTACTGTTATTACAGAGAGAGTAGTGGATGCATGGAATAGCCTTCCTGCAGAAGTGGTAGCTGCAAATACAATGAAGGAGTTTAAGCATGCATGGGATAGGCATAAGGCCATCCTTCATATAAGATAGGACAAAGGGCTATTCATAGTATTCAGTATATTGGGCAGACTAGATGGGCCAAATGTTTTTTATCTGCCGACACATTCTATGTTTCTATGTTATAGTCCCCTTGTGAGACTATTAAGTCGTAAAAAAAAAAAGAAAAAAAAAATACAGAATTGCTAATTTATTCTTAGTTGCCACCGAAAAAACATAATAACAAAGCAATCAAAAAGCGCCATTTACTCCAAAATGATACCAATGAGAAATACAGAAATAGTCTTCCTGCAAAAATCAGGCCCTCTCACAACTTATTTGTGAGAGGGCAATGCAAAAACATTTTTTTCTTTAAAAAAAAAGGAAAAAGGGGTTTTATTGCACAAAAGTAGTAAAATGTTAAATAAACTATATGTATTTGGTATCCCTGTAATCGTACTGACCCAGAGAATAAATTATATTATGTTATTTATACCGAAAAATTAACACCGTAAACGTAAAAACGCAGTGGCAGTATTGATGTTTTTTCCATTTCCCTCCCAGAAAGAGTTGATAAAAGTTAATCAGAAAGTTGTGTACCCCAAAATGGTGCCATTAAAAACTACAACTTGTCCTGCAAAAAACAAGCCCTCATAAAACTATATAGATGGAAAAATAAAAAAGTTATAGCTCTTGGAATGTGACGATATAAAAAGGAAGAAAAACGCTTGGTTAGTAAGGCCCAAAACAGGCTGGTCACTAAGGCCTCTTTCACACGGGCGTCCCGGATTTGCTCCGGATGCGTCGCGTGTGCATTGTGGGTAACCCACGCGAGTGCGCAGACAATTTCAGTCAGTTTTGACTGCGATTGCGTTGCGTTGTTCAGTTTTTATTGCGCGGGCGCAATGCGTTTTGCACGTGCATGATAAAAAACTGAATGTGGTACCCAGATCCGAACTTCTTCACTGAAGTTCGGGTTTGGGTTCTGTGTTGTGTAGATGGTTATAAGCGAAAAATAATAGCATTCTTAATACAGAATGCTTACTAAAATGTTACTTGAGGGGTTAAAAAAAATAATAAAAAAATTAACTTACCTCATCCACTTGATCACGCAGCCGGCATAGTCTTCTTTCTTCTTCTTTCAGGACCTGCAAATGGATCTTTTATGACGTAATCGCGCTCATCATGTGGTGAGCGCGGTGACGTCAGCGCAGGTCCTGCTGAATGAAGATAGAAGATCCTTTCAGAAGATTACTTCATCAAAGGACCTTTTGTAGGTCCTGAAAGAAGAAGAAAAGACTATGTCGGCTGCGCGATCCAGTGGATGATCTGAGTTAATTTTTTTTTGTTTTTTGTTTATTATTATATTTTTTAAATCTTGAAAGACCATTTTTTTTTTACTAGTGTACCAGTTTTTAACAGCTGTTAGACTGGTGCACTTCTGTCTAAATGACCATTATTAACAGTCCCATTGATTTCAGTGGTGAAAAAAGATAATAGAAGCAGCGCTCACCTGTGTTCGGCCACTCAGAAGCACTGACACAGCCCAGACCTGACATGAAATGTAGACAAAAAATAAAGAAATCCAGCTTATGAAAAATGTGTCACTTTATTCCAACGTTAAAATCTCCACATACTGGAAAAAAACTTACAGGTTCTACGCGTTTCGGACCTAGGTAGAACCTGTACGTTTTTTCCTGTATGTGGAGATTTTAACGTTGGAATAAAGTGACACATTTTTCAGAAGCTGAATTTCTTTATTCATTGATTTCGGTGGGGAATATCTGGCCATGAAAAGAGCCCAATAATAGGACCTGTACTATTTTTTGATGGCCGCTATAAAAAAAAAGTTAAAAAACTGGCCATGTGAATAGCCCCAGAGGCTTCAATTGGTTTTAAAAATGACCATATGACGGTAGTTACTTAAATGGTCATCACACTGCCATTTTTCTCATGAATGAGGCATTCTATGTATGGGAGTGTCACAATGACAGATGTCGACATACCTGATCCTTTTGATCTCAGGGGAGATAGGCCTCCACCAGAGGTGTCTAGCGGCGGCTTTCTTTACTACTCCTAATTGAGGACACAAAGATGTGTATGGGGGCTTCAGGAGAAATAGCTATTAGTAAAACTAACTTTGGTCCAACAACCATTGAAGGTGTATGGCCACTTTAGTAAAAAGGGAAATATGCATCATTGCAGTCAAATAGATTGTATATAAAATCTCTTTTGAGCATATCTAGTTCATAGAAGAAATTATTGGCCTAGTCATCCAACCTATACATAAGAGGCTCCTGAAATCATGATATATCATACTGATGAATATCTTTATTGTAGGATCTGATGGTGATGATGCACTGCCTGGACCTAGGTACTCACTGAATAAAACCGGTAAGCAATATCATAATTTGGTGAAGAATTCCTAATGTATTTGTGTTATCCTGTATTACAGGGATGGCCATTCATTCGGATGTCAGCCATTTTATACTACATTACATGGAAATGTCAAGATAGAGAAAGCTTGCTCCAGTGAAATTAGCTAATAAGGCAACATCTGTAAAGGGACTCTGTCACCAGGTTTATGGTGTCCTAACCAAGGGCATCATAAACTTGTTACAGATCCCCTTAGAAAAATGCTGGGTCACTTACTTGAACTGACCCATTTGCTGGCACTGGAGCTGATCATTACACTGTACACACTGGTAAGTCCTGATATTCATAAGGTCCTGTCTCTGGTGACAGGTTCCCTTTAGGCCGAGTTCACACGAACGTGTGTGACCCGTGCCCGTGCTGCAGCACGCAAATTGCGGGCCACAATGCACGATCGCCGGCCGTAGGTCAACCGCATCGGATCGTGGACCCATTCACTTTAATGGGTCCGCGATCCGCCCGTTCCGCAAAAAGATAGGACATGTTCTATCTTTTTGCGGAAAGGAAGTACGGGACGCAACCCCACGGAAGCACTCCGTAGTGCTTCCGAAGGGGTCCCGTTCCGTGCGGCCGTTCCGCAATTCTGGATTTGGGGACCCATTGAAGTGAATGGGTCCGCATCTGTGATGCGGAATGCACACGGAACTGTGGCCGTGTATTGCGGCGCGCAGTTTGTGGGCCGCAATACAGCCACGGATCACACACGTTCGTGTGAACTAGGCCTTAAGGAAATTCCACATTTATGGCTACTTTCACACTAGCGTTTTGGCTTTCCGTTTGTGAGATCCGTGTTGGGCTCTCAAAAGCGATCCAAAACTGATCAGTTTTGCCCTAATGCATTTTGAATGGAAAATTATCCGCTCAGAATGCATCAGTTTGCCTCCGTTCAGTTACTATTCCGCTCTGGAGAAGGACACCAAAACACTGCCTGCAGCGTTTTATGTCCGTCCTGGGATGCGGAGCGAGATGTATCCGTCCTGACACACAGTTTTCTCTGACACAATCTGGCACAATAGAAAACTTATCCTTCCCCCATTGACTTTCAATGGTGTTCAAGACGGATCCGTCAATGCTGTAGAAGATATAATACAACCGGATCCGTTCATTACGGATGCATGCGGTTGTATTATTGTAACGGAAGCGTTTTTGCAGATCCATGATGGATCCGCAAAAAACACTAGTGTTAAAGTAGCTTATGAGGTCCTGGTTCCGGTGCTGGAGCTGTTCTATACAGTTGTTAGCAGAACAGATGGAAGAATTCAAGTAAGTAACCCTGTGTTTTGCTAAGGGTATCTGACACCAGTTTATGCTGTCCTCAGTTAGGGCAGCAAAAACCTGGTGACAGAGTCCCTTAAAGGAACTAGCAGTGCATGTTTTCATCAAAGGGTTTACCCAGCACATAATCGTCACTGTGAAACCAATTTACAGTGGTATATAAGAATAGTGCACACTCGCCTAAGTGATTCCAGGTTACCAGCTGCTCTCGGCTTCCTGACCTGGCAGGGTGCTGTAGAGGTCACTGTTAAGGGGGCGGGTGTTGTGGAGGTCACATTTTAAGGGAACGGAGCTCTATGGAGGTCACTGTTAGGCCCCTTGCAGACGAGCGTTTGTCACGCTGTGAGTCCGCAGCACGGCTACCGGCCTGACCTCCCGGCACTGACGGGGGTCACATAACATTATATTGATTTATGATGCGATTTAACACTTACAGTTCTGGAATGTATTGGGTAACACTGGCAGCATTATGTCAGTGTCATCTAATACATTCCAGAACTGTAAGAGTTACATAGCATCATAAATCAATATAATGCTATGTGACCCCTGTCAGTGCTGGGAGGTCAGGCCGGGAGCCGCGCTGCGGACTCGGAGCGTGACAGACTCTCGTCTGCAAGGGGCCTTAAGGGAGCAGGTTAACAAGATGGGGTACTGTGAAGGTCACTAATAAAGGGGCGGCCACTGTGGAGGTCACTGTTAAGCGAGGAGGGGACTGTGGAGGCCACTATTAAAGGGGCAGCGGGGTACTGTGAGGTCACTGTTAAGGGAGCGGGCTACTGTGAGGTCACTGTTAAGGGAGCGGGGTACAGTAGAGGTCACTGTTAAGGGAGCAGGTACTGTGGCAGTCACTGTTAAAAGGCATTATTAAAATTATATAGTGGCTCACTTCCTGATATCAAAAGGATGCGTGCTCTTGCTTGGTAGTGATTTCCCCCAATCACAAGTTAATGGTATATGTTTATCAAGTAAAGCAGGCACTCCTCATCTGGTTATTTAGATATATATATGTGTATAGTTAATGGTTAATAATATTTATTTCAACAATAATATTAAAATCCAACAATATATAAAAGCATAAACATTAATAAAATGTATAAAATGGGTAGCAGCAGATATTATAGCAGCAGATAATTAGCAGCGACAATAAGCAGTAAATATGATGGTACTATTATTATAGCAGTGGTTTAGTAGCAACAGTAACAGCAATATTGCTCTAGTAACTGTAGTGTTAACTGAAAATATCATAGATCCTTTCACTTGTCAATGAAGTATCAATTGTTGGTTCTAATTGTTGGTATCAAGGCACTATCAGTCTTATAGATAATAAGTTCCAGTTTCAGGATGCAGCTTTCACTCTCATCCTTACTTTGAAATATATAGGTTGGTGACCCCAATAGATATATAACAGTGTTTCTTTGGCATATAACAATAATGTATCAATCACTATTATTTTTTTGTTCAACTCCCAGTATTCCTAGGGATTCGGTTTATTTCTGCATCCGAGTTTTAATACATTGATGAGAGGTGTGGTATTACTCACTGTTTTGTTGTGATATTTGTGCTGATTTGAGTGGCGTCCCACTCCAAATGCAATGCACTCACCCTCCGGGATCACGCTGACTTTGGCTGTTGTCTCCGTGATGCTCACCTACTGTTAAAAGGCAGTTGCTGTGGAAGTCTTTGTAAAGGGGGCCGGGAATAGTGGAGGACAGTTAAGGGGACTGTAGGTCAGTGTTAAGGGGGCGGGCCCCTGTGGAGGTCACTGTCAAGGGGGTGGGGTGCTGTGGAACTCACTGTTAAAGGGGCGGGCTGCTGTGAAGGTCAAAGTTAAAGGGGTGGACTGCTGTGGAGGTCCCATTTTAAAGAGACTGGGCACTGGGGGGGTCACTATTAAGGGGTGGGGGGCTGTGGAAGTCACTGTTAAGGGGGCGGGGTACTGTTGATGTCACTGTTATAGTGAATACTGTCGATATCTTTTAACGACACAAACAAACATTAGATGAAATATACCCGTGCGAAGCCGGGCCCTTCTGCTAGTTTTAAATAAAAGCATTTTAATAGTGCACCATGAAGAGACTTAACAAAGAACCTATGTATCGCGCTCTTATAGATACCAACTGTGGACTCCAAGCTGTATATGCTCCATTGTTCTGATACAAGTAGGGAATGATAGAACTGTTCTACCATTCATCCTTTGTGAAGAACTATGACCTCAACAATATGTCAGATGTCTACAGGAACTACTATTTTTTTACTCTGCTAAGCAGGAGTTTAGTGGATTCATTATCATTATAGGGCATTAGCTAAGATTAAAGTGACAGATCTGACCTTGTCTTCTTCGCTTTCTTGACAAAGATAAAGATTATTCTTTGTATTTGTGTCTACACCGACATATACTGATGTTGCTTACCTCAGGACATAATTGTATTGCGTTTTAGAGATTTAAATGTACACTGCGTGCAGAATTATTAGGCAAATGAGTATTTTGACCACATCATCCTCTTTATGCATGTTGTCTTACTCCAAGCTGTATAGGCTCGAAAGCCTACTACCAATTAAGCATATTAGGTGATGTGCATCTCGGTAATGAGAAGGGGTGTGGTCTAATGACATCAACACCCTATATTAGGTGTGCTCAATTATTAGGCAACTTCCTTTCCTTTGGCAAAATGGGTCAAAAGAAGGACTTGACAGGCTCAGAAAAGTCAAAAATAGTGAGATATCTTGCAGAGGGATGCAGCACTCTTAAAATTGCAAAGCTTCTGAAGCGTGATCATCGAACAATCAAGCGTTTCATTCAAAATAGTCAACAGGGTCGCAAGAAGCGTGTGGAAAAACTAAGGCGCAAAATAACTGCCCATGAACTGAGAAAAGTCAAGCATGCAGCTGCCAAGATGCCACTTGCCACCAGTTTGGCCATATTTCAGAGCTGCAACATCACTGGAGTGCCCAAAAGCACAAGGTGTGCAATACTCAGAGACATGGCCAAGGTAAGAAAGGCTGAAAGACGACCACCACTGAACAAGACACACAAGCTGAAACGTCAAAACTGGGCCAAGAAATATCTCAAGACTGATTTTTCTAAGGTTTTATGGACTGATGAAATGAGAGTGAGTCTTGATGGGCCAGATGGATGGGCCCGTGGCTGGATTGGTAAAGGGCAGAGAGCTCCAGTCCGACTCAGACGCCAGCAAGGTGAAGGTGGAGTACTGGTTTGGGCTGGTATTATCAAAGATGAGCTTGTGGGGCCTTTTCGGGTTGAGGATGGAGTCAAGCTCAACTCCCAGTCCTACTGCCAGTTTCTGGAAGACACCTTCTTCAAGCAGTGGTACAGGAAGAAGTCTGCATCCTTCAAGAAAAACATGATTTTCATGCAGGACAATGCTCCATCACACGCGTCCAAGTACTCCACAGCGTGGCTGGCAAGAAAGGGTATAAAAGAAGAAAATCTAATGACATGGCCTCCTTGTTCACCTGATCTGAACCCCATTGAGAACCTGTGGTCCATCATCAAATGTGAGATTTACAAGGAGGGAAAACAGTACACCTCTCTGAATAGTGTCTGGGAGGCTGTGGTTGCTGCTGCACACAATGTTGATGGTGAACAGATCAAAACACTGACATAATCCATGGATGGCAGGCTTTTGAGTGTCCTTGCAAAGAAAGATGGCTATATTGGTCACTGATTTGTTTTTGTTTTGTTTTTGAATGTCAGAAATGTATATTTGTGAATGTTGAGATGTTATATTGGTTTCACTGGTAAAAATAAATAATTGAAATGGGTATATATTTGTTTTTTGTTAAGTTGCCTAATAATTATGCACAGTAATAGTCACCTGCACACACAGATATCCCCCTAAAATAGCTAAAACTAAAAACAAACTAAAAACTACTTCCAAAAATATTCAGCTTTGATATTAATGAGTTTTTTGGGTTCATTGAGAACATGGTTGTTGTTCAATAATAAAATTAATCCTCAAAAATACAACTTGCCTAATAATTCTGCACTCCCTGTAGAAAATATTTTCCTTTCCTCTGGATGCTGATATCCGTATTCAATCATAGTTTGTATCATGTGCAAATTATACTTGTGCGCATAAGTTTTTATTCCTCAGGCATAATTTGTAAAAGATGCCCCATTTTTAACCAGTTCAGAATTGGGCCATGTACCCCTCTTCCTGATCAGGCGCAGCATTTTCCATATATTTTTTAGTACATGCGTCTTTGAAAGCTGTAACTATTTGTCCTGTCAGTTAAGTAAATGATTTTTGCACCTTTTTGGTGATGCATGGGACTTTATTTTTTATTTTTTTTTATATATATTTTTATACACAGGAAAATGTAAATAAGCGACAGTCTGTTTTTCAAAACAAAATTCTCTATATTTTAATAGAACAAAGTATAACAAAAATACTTGTTTGAATGATGTCCCTTTTCTGTTAACAGTTGTTTTAACATAGGGGAATATATAGTTAACGATTGCTGGACAGGGCTAGAAGCTGCGGTGTAGAGTGTGGTGGCGTGTTTTTTTCTTTTCTTATTTTGTCATTTTTTATTTATTTTTTACACTTCCCCAGTAAGTTTATACAAGTAATCTGGGGGACATTTAGCATTACATTTTTTATTGCAGATTTCTTCTGTAACTGAGACTGCTGTATTAGCTGCAGTCATACAGGAAATATAGCCTCCAGAGAGGTAAGGCTGTAAGCTCCACTGCAGCGCTGATCTGGGTCTGCTAAGACCCAGCAGCTTATGCAGATACCTGGCCCCCAGCAATCACATGATTGCTAGGACCAGAGCAGCTTCATGATCAGTATACACAGGGCTCATTAAGTGCTGTGTATGTAGAAATGAGAAAGGCAGGGATGCACAATTGGCGCACAGGGACTTTGCAAGGACATTCAGGAACATCCTTGCAGAGATAAGTGCTGACTGCTTAGACGTTTATAATCCACGGGTGTTGGACAAGTGGTTAACACATAACTGATCAGGCAAAACAATTCTGTTACAAATTGAATTATCATCATAGCAATAAAGGAAATAATTAAATGCTCCTGATTAAACATTTACGTACCCTTAGTTCATAAGGTATGGTCACATGTGGCGTAATTGCTGCAGATTCTCCATGGCAGAATTTTGGGTGGAAAGTTCGCAGCATTTACAGTACCAGGAAAGTGGATGAGGTTTGAGAAATCTCTTCCACGTGCTGCAGAGAAAACCGTATTGTTGACTCATTTGCACTGTAGATTTTCACTTCGAAGCATTTCAATTTATGCTGCACCTCTTACCCATAGCTTTCAAACTTTGCAATGCAAAGGTTAAAAGCAACCAAAGATCCACTGTGATCCCAGCAGCGATGTCACCATGAAAACCATCCTACTTTTTGCATTTTCTTGCCACAATGGATTTTAGCCAGATCCACTGCTGATTTCTTAGGGTACGGCAACATGTACTAGGTCCACTGCTTATATAGAGTGCATGTGAACATACCTAAAAAGTGGATCTGTCATGACACTAGCCACTACAGGACCGCCGTACGCAGGATTGCGTCTTTGCGGCGGCCCTGTTATTCTGGGTGGACGCGCCGGCGCGTCCTCTCGCGAGGCACGAGATTTCCTGTGAACGCGCGCACACAGGAACCGGAGGTAAACTAGCTGATCTACAGCCTGCCAGCGGCGATCGTTCGATGGCAGGCTGTAGATGCGATTTTTTTTAACCCCTAAAAGGTATATTAGACGCTGTTTTAATAACAGCGTCTAATATACCTGCTACCTGGTCCTCTGGTGGTCCCTTTTGCTTGGATCGACCGCCAGAGGACACAGGCAGCTTTGTAATAAGTAGCACCAAACACCACTACACTACACCCCCCCCTGTCACTTATTAACCCCTGATCACCCCATATTAGACTCCCTGATCACCCCCCTGTCATTGATCACCCCCCTGTAAGGCTCCATTCAGACGTCCGTATGTGTTTTGCGGATCCGATCCATGGATCCGCAGATCCGCAAAACACATACGGACGTCTGAATGGAGCCTTACAGGGGGGTGATCAATGACATATAGCCCATATAGACTACCTGATCACCCCCCTGTCATTGATCACCCCCCTGTAAGGCTGGCTCCATTCAGAGGTCCGTATGTGTTTTGCGGATCCACGGATCCATGGATAGGATCCGCAAAACACATACGGACGTCTGAATGGAGCCTTACAGGGGGGTGATCACCCCATATAGACTCCCTGATCACCCCCTGTCATTGATCACCCCCTTGTAAGGCTGGCTCCATTCAGAGGTCCATATGTGTTTTGCGGATCCATGGATCGGATCCGCAAAACACATACGGACGTCTGAATGGAGCCTTACAGGGGGGTGATCACCCCATATAGACTCCCTGATCACCCCCCTGTCATTGATCACCCCCCTGTAAGGCTCCATTCAGAGGTCCGTATGTGTTTTGCGGATCCAATCCGTGGATCTGCAAAACACATACGGACCTCTGAATGGAGCCTTACAGGGGGGTGATCAATGACAGGGTGGTGATCACCCCATATAGACTCCTTGATCACCCCCCTGTCATTGATCACCCCCCTGTAAGGCTCCATTCAGAATTTTTTTGGGCACAAGTTAGCGGAAATTGATATTTTTTTTGTTTTTTCTTACAAAGTCTCATATTCCACTAACTTGTGACAAAAAATAAAATCTCACATGAACTCGCCATACCCCTCACGGAATCCAAATGCGTAAAAAAAAATTTACATTTATATTCCAGACTTCTTCTCACGCTTTAGGGCCCCTAAAATGCCAGGGCAGTATAAATACCCCACATGTGACCCCATTTTGGAAAGAAGACACCTCAAGGTATTTTGTGAGGGGCATGGCGAGTTCATGTGAAATTTTATTTTAAAAAAAATCTAATTCTGCTAACTTGTGCCAAAAAAAAATAACTTCTATGAACTCACCATGCCCCTCACGGAATACCTTGGGGTGTCTTATTTCCAAAATGGGGTCACATGTGGGGTATTTATACTGCCCTGGCATTTTAGGGGCCCTAAAGCGTGAGAAGAAGTCTGGAATCCAAATGCCCTCCTAAAAGATACTCATTGGAATTTGGGCCCCTTTGCTAACATAGACTGCAAAAAAGTGTCACACATGTGGTATCGCTGTACTCAGGAGAAGTTGGGCAATATGTTTTGGGGTGTCTTTTTACATATACCCATGCTGGGTGAGAGAAATATCTCTCTATAATGACAACTTTGTATAAAAAAATGGGAAAAGTTGACTTTTAGAGAGATATTTCTCTCACCCAGCATGGGTATATGTAAAAATACACCCCAAAACACATAGCCCTACTTCTCCTGAGTACGGCGATACCACATGTGTGACACTTTTTTGCAGCCTAGGTGGGCAAAGGGGCCCAAATTCCAATGAGTACTTTTAGGATTTTACAGGGCATTTTTTTACACATTTGGATTCCAGACTTCTCACGCATTAGGGCCCCTAAAATGCCAGGGCAGTATAACTACCCCACAATTGACCCCATTTTGGAAAGAAGACACCCCAAGGTATTTCGTGATGGGCATAGTGAGTTCATGGAAGTTTTTATTTTTTGTCACAAGTTAGTGGAATATGAGACTTTGTAAGGAAAAAAAAATAAAAAAAAAAACATTTTCCGCTAACTTGTGACAAAAAATAAAAAGTTCTATGAACTCACTATGCCCATCAGTGAATACCTTAGGGTGTCTACTTTCCGAAATGGGGTCATTTGTGGGGTGTTTGTACTGTCTGGCCATTGTAGAACCTCAGGAAACATGACAGGTGCTCAGAAAGTCAGAGTTGCTTCAAAATGCGGAAATTCACATTTTTATACCATAGTTTGTTTTGCTATAACTTTTACCCAAACCATTTTTTTTTTTTTACCCAAACATTTTTTTTTTTCAAAGACATGTAGAACAATAAATTTAGAGAAAAATTTATATAGAAATGTATTTTATTTTATTTTTATTTTACAACTGAAAGTGAAAAATGTATTTTTTGGCAAAAATGTTGTTAAATTTCGATTAATAACAAAAAAAGTAAAAATGTCAGCAGCAATGAAATACCACCAAATGAAAGCTCTATTAGTGAGAAGAAAAGCAGGTAAAATTCATTTGGGTGGTAAGTTGTATGACCGAGCAATAAACCGTGAAAGTAGTGTAGTGCAGAATTGTAAAAAGTGGTCTGGTCATTAAGGGTGTTTAAAGGGACACTGACAGGCCTTCTGAGCATAATTAGCTCTTTATATGCCCCCCTAGGTCTTATAATAAGTTCCCAATTCATATAAGTATTATCCCTGTGCGCATTATAAAACGTTGAAAATAATCTTTATAATCACCTCTCCTTTCTGCCCAAGGGGCGTTCTTTGTGGCGCATTTGTGCCCAGCCGCGTCCCAACTGCCGGGTCCTTAGACACGCCCATCTCATTAGTATTCACTTGGCGCAATGTGATCCCGGCGAGCGAGGGTGTCGGGCGCATGCGCATGATCTCCGAATGTCGGGGACTGAGAAATACCACCCAGCGAAGTGAATACTAATGAGATGGGCGTGTCTAAGGACCCGGCAGTTGGGACGCGGCTGGGCACAAATGCGCCACAAAGAACGCCCCTTGGGCAGAAAGGAGAGGTGATTATTAAGATTATTTTTAACGTTTTATAATGCGCACAGGGATAATACTTATATGAATTGGGAACTTATTATAAGACCTAGGGGGGCATATAAAGAGCTAACTATGCTCAGAAGGCCTGTCAGTGTCCCTTTTAAGCTAGGGGGGCTGAGGTGGCTAGACTGCTTATGTAAGGGCAGGATGGTATCGGGACAAGCCTGCTCTCCCAGTAGCCAAAACAGTACAAAACTATATTTTGATATTTTGTTAATTGGTGCCATCGTTTTTGAGCCTGTTGTGTTCATAAAGGGATACAATAACTGTGAGAAGAGAAGGGGTCTCTGTTTATAGATGACCCTCCCCATGGCTTTTCTGCTGGTCTCCCTAATTTTCTATAAGGAATTATATAGAGGCAGATGTCTTCATGGTGCTGTTAGCTGCCTTACTTCTGTAACACAGGTGGCCATGCTCAGTCTACATAAAAATGAGCTGAGTGGTCACCACATTTGTTGATAGGAAGATCGTTGTATGGATTCTGCTGTTGCAGTATGTAGTCATTAGGAAGTCTGAAGGAATCTTACAGGAGTTTTTCACCTCTGGATACATTATCATATCAGATAGGTGGGGGTCCAACACCCGAGACCCCCACCAATCAGCTGTTTGCAGCTGCCGGTGCTAGAAACTGAACCGTGGACAGAGGTGGACGCAGGAAGCTTCTTCCAGTACGTAGTGGTCATGTTGGTTTACTGCGGCCCAGATCCTATTCAAGTGAATGGGAGCTGAGCTGCAGTACACCAGCGCAGCCACTACACAGGACAAAGCCCTTCTGCTCCTGGCTCGGTCCACTGTGTTATTTCAGTCCTGTGGCTGCCGCAAACAGCTGATTGGCTAGGTCTAGGACCTCGGCAATCTGATATTGTTGACCTATCCAGAGAACATTTCAATAAAAGGGTTTTCCAGGCTTTTAATATTGATGACCCATCCTCAGGATAGGTCATGACTATCAGATCGGCGTGGGTCCGATGCCCCCTCCGAACAGCTGTATGAAGAGAAGGCATGCAGTCTGCCGTCTCTCTTCCTGCTCGCTGCTGTTGTGTCTTTGGCAAGCAGGAAGAGAGACAGGAGATGGCAGGCACGCTTTGCACGTCGATCTGATATTGATGACCTATCTTGAGTATAGGTCATCAATATTGAAAGCCTGGAAAACTCCTTTAATATCTAAAAGGTGGAACACCCCTTTAAAATTATACAGATTTTATATAATTTATATATATTATTTTTAATATGCTAATATTAATTAGTTTTTCTTCTTAACAGATCATGAATGCCAAAGCATGGAAATCACGTGTCTGATTAATGAGACCATTTGTGGTCACTCAGAAAGTGGTATGTTTCATCCTCAGGTCCTGTTATGAACTGTGTCTGATGTAGCATGGTTTGAAGATTTCAGGTCATAGTACATCTTTCTTTTGGTAGCAAATTGTTGCATGTTTTGGTGCACGTCTTTATTTGAGCAAAATCCTGCATCATTTACCCACCAACACCAGATCTCACCACTTTTCAAAGCGGTCTTTGTTTTAGAGCAGCTATTATGGTTAGGCTTGTTTCCCTGGCACATTTACTATATGTGACTTCTGTAAAAGTCACAATAAAGTCACAACTCCATGCCAGGCAACCCGTTGGCATACTTTCCCTGACAGTGGCTAAGCCACATTACACTTAAGCCAAATTCATTATTACGGTCTGCCATTTCATGAATTGGGCACATCTGCACAAACCAAAGACAGACTTAAAAACTGACACAAATGATAAATTCATCCCTAAGTTTTAATGTGCATGTATTTTAATGCTTTTAGATATATTAATAAGCCTAATAAAGTCTATGGAGAAAAACACTATATTTAGAACACCAGAATGTGATGTGTGTACAGATATTCAGCTGTTTCTATGGAAAAACGGCTGAATAATTCTTTTTGGAATCAAAGCAAAGAATAGGTTAAAAAGGAAGGTTGAATTTAAAGGGGTTGTACATTAGAAGTGAGGGCCTATCCTCAGGCTATCATTTTATCTGAGCAGTAAGGGTCCTACACCCCATATGCCCCTGCCAGTCAGTTCTGCAGTAGCTCTGGTACTGAAACTATACAGCTCCATCCGTTGTGCAGTGAACAGCGCTGGCTAAGAGCTCATGCACACAAATGTATTTTTTGTCTACATCCAATCCACATTTTTTGCGGGTCAGATGCAGACCCATTCACTTCAATCCGTATGTCTGTTTCATGCAACAACTAAAAAATAATGAACATATGCTATTCCTGTCCATGTTACGGACAAGGATAGGACAGTTCTATTATGTGCTGGACATTACGTTTGGCGAAATGTTACAGCGCTGACACTGTACTGCATAAAAGGTTAGTATAGAAAATGAGAATGCTCGGACTGGGAGAAAATGTCTGTATGTGGGTAAGTAACTGGCTCAGTAATAGAAAACAGAGGGTGGCTATTAACGGTACATACTCAGATTGGGTCACTGTCACTAGTGGAGTAACTCAGGGGTCAGTACTGGGCCCTATTCTCTTCAAGATATTTATTGATGATCTTGTAGAAGGCTTCCACAGTAAAATATACATTTTTGCAGATTACACTAAACTGTGTAAAGTGAGATTGGAGGCTTGGGCAGAGAAGAGGCAGATGATGTTTAACACTGACAAATGTAATGTTATTCACATGGGAAGGAATAATACAAGTCACCTGTACATACTAAATGGTAAAAAACTGGGTAACACTGACATGGAAAAGGACCTAGGAATTTTAGTGAACAGCAAACTAAGATGTAAAAACCAGTGTCAGGCAGCTGCTGCCAAGGCTGCAAAAGGGGCATAGATGCCCGTGATGAGAACATAGTCCTACCACTTTACAAATCACTGGTCAGACCACACATGGAGTAGTGTGTACAGTTCTGGGCTCCTGTGAACAAGGCAGACATAGCAGAGCTGGAGAGGGTTCAGAGGAGGGCAGCTAAAGTAATTACGGGAATGAGGGAATTACCCTGAAATTTTATCAAAATTAGGGTTATTCACTTTAGAAAAAAGACGACTGAGGGGAGATTTAATTACTATGTATAAATATATCAGTGGTCACTACATAGATCTCTCCCATCATCTATTTATCTCCGTGACTGTGACGAGGGGGACATCCTCTACGTCTGAAGGAAAGAAGGTTTGTACACAAACATATTAGAGAATTCTTTACGGTAAGAGCAGTGAGACCTTGGAACTCTCTGCCTGAGGAGGTGGTGATGGTGAGTTCACTAAAAGTTCAAGAGTGGCCTGGATGTATTTCTGGAGTATAATAATATTACAGGCTATAGCTAGTAGAGAGGGGTCGTTAATCCAGGGAGTTATCTGATTGCCTGAATGGAGTCGGGAAGGAATTTTTTTTCCCTCCTTAAGTGTGGAAAATTGGCTTCTCCCTCACAGGTTTTTTTTTTGCCTTCCTCTGGATCAACTTGCAGGATAACAGGCCGAACTGGACGGACAAAGATCTTTTTTCGGCCTTATATACTATGTTGCTATAAATTTTGCATGTGTGTCATGTATATATAATATTATACACAGTGCTGTACTATAAGTTTTGGGCAGGTGTAGGAAAAATATAAGAATGCTTTCAGAAATAGAAGTGTTACTCAGGAATGGGATCAGGGGCTCTGTGGGGCCATATCATCACTTCCAGAACTCCTTGATCTTCTTTAGACTGAAGATAGTTCTTACTCTAGTTTCAGATTTGCGGCACAGCTCTCCAGCAGAGAACAACCTGTCGGAGTTCTCCGAATCCTGCATTGCCTGATGTTACCAGAATGCCAGCTGGCTCCATTGACTATAAATAGCGGTTTATAGTCCTGCTGATTCCCAGCATTCTATGCTTGAGCAGTCTGCTGGAGCGCAAATGTGAAAGAAGCCTTAAAAGGGTTGTCCGAGTTATGGAAAAAAAAAATATAGCACTGAAAATCTGATATATAACTGAGCTAAGCATGTTTTATGCAAAAAAAATATATATTTTTCCTCATTTCCCTGGTTCTTTTCTGGCCCTTTGTTTACATGCAATAAAAACAACCTCTGCCCCTCCCCGTGCTCTGCTAAGGGAGTGGATACAAGTGCTGCCCTGAGTGACATGTCTGCCTGCTGGGAGACTCTGCAGCATGTTGTATGTGTAGGACTACAAGTCCCACCTGTATAATGACACTGCTAATACACACAGGATCTTCCCCCTACCTTCTTGTGAAATGCTCTCTCTAGTATGTCAGATCATATGCCCAGAATTGTCTCCTCACTGCCTGCATATCTATGCAGCTGAAGGGGTTAAGAATCCTAGCAGAGAGTAGACGGCAGTGAGGGGGGGGGCGTGGCCAGCACAGTGACGTCTCGTTTACAGGCTTGTAAACAACCTTTATCAGAGCAGGGAGAGAAGCTGACATCACAGGTCATGTGACCCTCAGTGAAATCTGAGAAACCAGCCACTGGAGATAAAGTGAGTGAATTGGAAAGCTGTTACATTTGCCCAGTTAGGAACATAGAAAGAACAAAAAAATTACTCGGATAACCCCTTTAATGACATTGGCTATATGTTTGGGGGTATTAAGACTTCTATTTTTGAAAGCATTCTTACTTTACAGCATTTTTTCTACAGATGCCTAAACTTTTGCACAGTACTGTATGTGTGTGTATATGAATATGTGTAGATATACAGTGGATATAAAAAGTCTACACAGCCCTGTTAAAAAGTCAGGTTTCTGTGATGTAAAAAAATTAGACAAAGATAAATCATTTCAGAACTTTTTCCACCATTAATGTGACCTATAAACTGTACCACTCAATTCAAGAACAAACTGAAATCTTTTAGGTGGAGGGAAGAAAACAAAAAAAAAAACTAAAATCATGTGGTTGCATAAGTGTGCACACCCTCTTATAACTGGGGATGTAGCTGTATTCAGAATTAAGCAATCACAATCCAAATCATGTTAAATAGGAGTCAGCATACACCTGCCATACACCTGCCATCATTTAAAATGCCTCTGATTAACCCCAAATAAAGTTCAGCTGCTCTAGTTGGTCTTTCCTGAAATTTTCTTAGTTGCATCCCACAGCAAAAGCCATGGTCCACAGAGAGCTTCCAAAGTATCAGAGGAATCTCATTGTTAAAAAGTATCAGTCAGGAGAAGGGTACAAAATAATTAACTGGACGTCCCTCCAAAATTGATGAAAAGATGAGAAGAAAACTGGTCTGGGAGGCTACCAAGAGGCCTACAGCAATATTAAAGGAGCTGCAGGAATATCTGGCAAGTAATGGCTGTGTGGTACATGTGACAGCAATCTCCCGTATTCTTCATATGTCTGGGCTATGGGGTAGAGTGGCAAGACAAAAGCCTTTTCTTACGATGAAAAACATCCAAGCCAGGCTACATTTTGCAAAAACACATCTGAAGTCTCGCAAAAGCATGTGGGAAAAGGTGTTATGCTCTGATGAAACCAAGGTTGAACTATTTGGCCATAATTCCAAAAGATATGTTTGGTGCAAAAACAACACTGCACATCACCAAAAGAACACCATACCAACAGTGAAGCATGGTGGTGGCAGCATCATGCTTTGGGGCTGTTTTTCTTCAGATGGAACTGGGGCCTTAGTTAAGCTAGAGGGAATTATGAACAGTTCCAAATACCAGTCAATATTGGCACAAAACCTTCAGGCTTCTGCTAGAAAGCTGAACATGAAGAGGAACTTCATCTTTCAGCATGACAACGACCCAAAGCATACATACAAATCAACAAAGGAATGGCTTCACCAGAAGATGATTAAAGTTTTTTGAATGGCCCAGCCAGAGCCCAGACCTAAATCCGATTGAAAATCTGTGGGGTGATCTGAAGAGGGTTGTGCACAGGAGATGCCCTCGCAATCTGACAGATTTGGAGTGTTTTTGCCAAGAAGAGTGGGCAAATCTTGCCAATTGAAAATGTGCCATGCTGATAGACTCATACCCAAAAAAACTGAGTGCTGTAATAAAATCAAAAGGTGCTTCAACAAAGTATTAGTTTAAGGGTATGCACACTTATGCAACCATATTTTGATTTTATATTTTTTCTTCCCTCTGCCTTAAAGATTTCAGTTTGTTTTTCAATTGAGTGGTACAGTTTAGGTCACATTAAAGGTGGAAAAGTTCAAAAATTATTTATCTTTGTCAAATTTTTTTTTACATCACAGAAACCTGACATTTTAACAGGGGTGTGTAGACTTTTTATACCCACTATATATATATATATATATATATATATATATAATGAAGAAAATCTGCAGCACTCCTTGAAAAATAAATGTGACGCGAATAGACGCGGAGGTACGGCGTGCATCTATAGAAGCTAAGAGGCCATCTCCTTCTACTCCACAAACCCCCAGCAAGGTATTAGATGTTAAGGAGTTTTTACAGCACTATGCATTTTATTATATGCACCTTAATATATGATTCATGAAAACTATGATTGATATTGGGGTTATAAATACACAATATATATGTAAGACACTTGATATGTCTGTGTTCACGTGAACATGTGGTGTTAAGGAATGAATTGTAACATGTCCATAAAAGGGGAGTGCACTTTTTTTGTATTGGTTCATGAAATAATTGGTAACAACCTGATGATGTATTTATACTGGCACTATTGCACTTTATGTTTCACCTGACTTGAGAAAGGTTCTGTGAGAGAACCGAAACGTTGTCAACATTTGATATGTGTGAATAAAGAGCACATTTATTTTTCAAGGAGTGCTGCGGATTTTCTTCATCGTCTTCCGTCCTGAATTGAGGGACCAACGCAAGCACCCTATATCAGTTTTGAAGGGAGTGCTGCTAGATTTTCTTCATGGATATATATATATATATATATATATATATAAAATAATGTATAATCTTTATATATGCAAGATTAAAGAATGCAAAACTGAACTTTTGTTTCATGTTTTTATCTTTTAGGACATTTCTGAAGCACACAGAGCACTTTTCTTTCCCATTAAATGACTTGTATGGCTCTAAGACGACAATACCTCATCTGATATGTCTGTTTTAGTAACTACTTCCATTCCCTATGTAATAATTCTGGAGCATCTATACTATGACTCTATATTGCACCATTCCTCTATTATTCCTGTGACAAGTTTATGAATGAAAGGTCCTGCTGGATATTACCAGTTGTACCTTTCATTCATAAACTTGTCGTGGGAATAATAGAGCAATGGCGCAATACAGAGCCATAAAGAATAGATTTTGTGCCATTCCTCTATTATTCCTGCTACAAATTCATATACATTATGATTGAAGGGACCAGCTGGATATTACCAGTTGGCGGCGTGTCCCTGCATAGTTTGGCACTGGCAGCACTATAATTGGATAGTGCCAGACTGTTCAGGGACACAACCGCTGCTGGTAATACCAGGATAGACTTATTGTAAACTGCTAGCAGCTATTCATAACTTCTGGTAGAAATAATACATGAATGGTACAACATAGAGACATAAGAATAGACTCTACAGAATTGGTATTACATGGGGAATGCATGTAGTTACTAAAACAGACATGTCAGGAGAGGTGACAGATGCTCTTTAAAGGATGTGACTTCCATGTCATTTTGATTTATGTAGTTGTGCCATCACTTTTTTATTGGCTGTTTTTGTTTTCTTATTCATTTTATTATTAAATATTTTCATGTTGCTCGTAAGAAAATTTGGCTTAGTCCTTTTTCACACTTGCGTTGTGGCTTTCTGGTTTTGAGATCCGGCAGAGGATCTCAAAACCAGAATTAAACGGATCCGTGCCATTTAATAAATCCGGATGAATCAGTTTCGGTTGGATCAGGTTGTATTAAACCTAAACTGAACTAACTGGATCCGGTATGAAAATCATTGTAAGTCTATGGGCGCAGCTAACAAAAAAAATACGGATCTGGCACCATTAACTTATATTGACACAAAACCGCAGCTTGCAGCCTTTTTGTGTCCAGTCAAAAAAAAAACGTAACAGAAGACATCCTGATCAGTTTTGTCCCCATTGACAATGAATAGGGACAAAACTGATCTGTTTTGGCTCGGTTTTAAGATCCTCTGCTGGATCTGAAAACCGGAAAGCCACAACACAAGTGTGAAACAGGCATTTAGTTTTGGCATATCAATATGTTCTTGTTTGTTCTATCATTTAGACAAAGTAGTTGCTTGGTTTTGACATTGTTTGACATACTTTCAGTAATAAAAGTGACATAAGTGAAAATATATTCTGTTATAAACAAAACATGTAATGCTGATGTTAAAGCAAGTAGGTTCCAATAAGTACATATTACATTGTTTCTAGCACACCAAGGTAATATATGAAATTTCATTTGTGTACTTTTCAAGACATTTAAGGGGCATTTGCACTGTGATGACGAGCAGACAATTATCACAAAGGGACCACGAAGGGACCATTCCTTCCCGATAACTGCCTGTTCATTAGTGGAAGTAAAGAGCTGCATTTACATGCAGCGATCCCCTCTACTGTATGGGGATGAGCGATGACCATTGCTATTGTTCGTCCTCATATAGATTCATTGTTTCTGAGCAGCAGATCACTGTTCACACAGCACATTCTGCTGCACAGAAACAATGATTGAGGTGTCCAAACCAAAGATGATTTCACCCGATCGTTCTTCAGGTGATCTGTGGCACCTTTACATGGCAGATTATCTGGAAAGAACGTTCATAGGAATGTTCATTCCCGATAATCACCCCTGTAAACACACCATTACTGTATGGCAAGGAAATTTGGAGCATCTTATCCCAGTATATATTATTTTTGACTGGTATGAAATGCCGGCCCTGAAGACCTGTTACCTTACCTGTCTATTTTAGTAAGTTTTGCATTTCCCATAAAATTACTATTCTGGAAATGGATCAAATGGATGCCAAATGTGCATAACTGATGCACAGGATCAATTCTTTTACAGGATCCGTTTTTTTTCTTTGTTTTTCTGTTCTTCTGACAGCTATTGGTGATGTGAACGCTCCACAACTTGTTTTGCATTGTACATTTGAGAGAGTGACTTCCCCTATTTGGACTGTGCACTCCCGCCCACCTGCCCAGGGCTTCTAATTAGAGTTTTTAATATACACTGATGAGCAAAAGTGTCACAATTTGTTGAACTTTAGAATTTCAGGCTCCATTTCTCACCATCCTCTACAGCTTTAAATGTGAGACTACCATCATTTTATAGACAATCATCTTGGCTATCTCATACATAAATTGGACTTGCAACTATTTAGCATATGATTAGTTATACAGATTCTTGTAATGTAACTGCATTGTTACAGTTTTGCTCCTCAAATTCCAAATTTTTTTATTTTTTATTTTGTAAACCCACCTTTTCCTTTCAACACTGCCTGAATCCTTCTGGCATGCTCTCGATCAGATTCAAGCATTTCTCAACCGAAATCTGTTCCCAGGTCTCTTCTACACTTTCCCAATGTTGGTGTATACTGGTCGACTCACTTGGGTATGAATACAGCTTTTTCTTTAACTCTACCCACAAGTGTTTGATTGGGTTGAGGTCTAGGGACTGTGAGGGCCAATCCAGCCGCTATACTTCATTGTCATTGAACCATTTCTTCACCAATCTCGATGTATGCTTCGGGTCGTTGCCCTGCTGAAACACTGTCATCCTTTTCATACCCATAGTACTCAAGTGTATGAAGTAACTCATCTTGTAGGATACTTGCATATAGATCAGCATTGAGACCACCATATCATGAACCATATATCATCAGGCTTCCTCCACCGAACTTGACAGTTCCTTCAATTTCTTGATCTGTTAGCCCCCTTTTCCTTTGTTTTTTCCAGACCCATTTGCACCCATCAGAGCCTAGTTTATTGACTTTCGTCTCATCGCTCCAAATCACCCGTTTCCAATCTTCTACTGTCTACTGTTCCTACTTTTTTTTGTAAACTCAAGCCAATGCTTCTCATGACGATATTGAAGTCGAGGCTTCTTCACCTTTTTTCTGGCCACCATTCCAGACTTGTTCAATGTGAGTCACATGGTGCTTGCATGAACATGTGTGAACTCACTATTACGAAGCATATGAGCCAACTCCACGACCGCGTTTGTCGCACCAAAACTGATAGACCTTGTGATGAGCCGACTTGTTGACTACGATACTTTGCCTGGACATCCACCTCTTGGATTTGGAATGGATTAACAGACTTCAATTTGTATTCTTACAACTGTCATGACACTCACATGATGCAGTTTGGCAGTTTTCTTTTATCTGACATACCGCTATCGGTGAGCTGCATGATGCTGTTTCTTTTTTCTTGGGAAATCTTCATGGCTGCTCCTGGATTTGAACCAATGACCTTTTACTTCAGAATCAACCTAATAACACACTGAGCTATTAGGGAATGTGAGAACAGGTTGTAATTTGTAGTATGCAAGAAGAAAAAGATTGTTCCACCACCAGGAGCAAAACAGTAACAATGCAGTTACATGACAAGAATTTGCATTACTAATCATATGTTAAATAGTTGCAAGACCAGTTTATGTATGAGATAGCCAAGATGATTGTCTATAAAATGACGGTAGTCTCACGTTCAAAGCTGTAGTGGATGGTGAGATATGGAGCCTGAAAGTCAAAAGTTCAAAACATTGCTCTTCAGTGTAGCTGGATTCTACATTGCCATGAATTTATTAGCCAAAAGCCAAGGCAAGTCTGTGGAAGCCACTTTGTCGGTGGTAGATGAACTCGACACACTTGTGATCAAAAAATGTGCACAACAAGCTTTTATTAATTATATATAATATAATTTAATAATTCTCATATAGTAAGTAGAGATGAGCAAATCGAAGTTGACGAAGTGGAATTCGATCCGAATATCAGTAAAAATTTGATTCGCACCGAATCCAAATTTCCTCACGCTTCGTGGTAACGAACCACATTTTTTCCTAAAATGGCTGCTGCACGTGTGAGGACATGGAGCAAAGAACTCTGGGAAGGCGGGATCACCCATAATGCCATGCATGCAACCAATCAGCAGCCAGCCAGCCCTGTGATGTCACATTCCTATAAATAACCTCAGCCATCTTAGATTCTGCCATTTTCCAGTGTACTTAGTGCAGGGAGAGACGTCAGCAGGCACTAGGGACAGTGCTAGGAAAAACTTAATTGTGCTTAAAAAAAAACATTTACAAGTGCAGGGAAAGATTATTCAAGGTGTAGGGAAAGAATAGGGAGGAATCATCCCACAGCATTTATGTTGAAGAGGGTTCAGTAGGGGAGGTTAAAGCCTGGGTAATAGGGGGACCCAAATTGCCATTATACAGCTCTGTAATTCCAGCAACCTGTTCTTGTTATTGGGTTGCAAGTGTTTGATACAGCCATTAACAAGGTTTATTACAAGGAAATATTTCTATGTCTTATTTGCCCTTGTGTGGTGCAGTCATATGTTCTAAAGCATTTTTTGGCTTGTATTAGTGGGAAAAAGGGCTTATTAGCCGTTCTGTGGTGAAGTGTGAAAACTACAGCCCTTTTTGTTGTGTATTAGTGGCAAAAGAAAAAATATATTTGGCGCTCAGCGGTGCAGTTATATGTTCTAAAGCCTTTTGTGGCGTGTATAAGTGAAAAAAATAAGGGCCTATTTGCCGTTCAGCGGCACAGTTATTTGTTCTAAAGCCTTTTTTGTTGTGTAATAGTGGCAAAATAAAAATATATTTGCCCTTCAGCAGTGCAGTTATATGTTCTAAAGCCCTTTTTGTTGTGTAATAGTTGCAAAATAAAAATATATTTGCTCTTGCCTGAGCTCCTGGTGTCATCTAGCAGTCGTGTCTTGACCAGCAACCCAGTGGTTCTTGAATGGTTGACTGGGTCATCCACTTCATCCTAAGTGACTTCAGACACCCCCTGCCAAGAGTCGGTGGGTTCGTCCGACACAACCTTTAGTTGGCATGGCCCGGGAGCAGGCCCTGTGCCCTTACCTGTCCTCAACCTGCCTCTGTCCTTTTCTGTTCCCTCAGCCATAGAAGTATTATATGCTGTGGGCTCAGCCCCACTATACAGCGAGGACGAGCTACTAGAGGACAGTCAGCAACTACTGGCCAGCCAAGATGTGAAGGAGACATCCTCCGCTAGGCGGGTAAGGGGTGTTGCGAGCGGTGAGGCTCCTGACCAAGAGACCGTTGAGGAGGACATCATTGACGTGCAGACAATAATGATGTAACTGATCGCACTTGGGAGCCGGGTGAATTAGGGGCTTCATCATCATCGGAAGAAGAGTGTGGCAGCTTGCTCGTGAGGCAGCAGCGGAGCCAGCAAGTCGCTACTGTGGCCGGGAGTCAGCAGGGTGGCAGCAGTGGGAGGTCGGGTAGCCAAACGTGCCCGGGGTAGACCACCCACTTCGCAGTAGCCTACCTTCCTGGAAAGTAGTGGTGCACGGGTTCGCAGTAGCAGTCAGTCAGTGCGTAGTATTGGGGGTAAAATCACCTACTCGGCAGTGTGGCACTTTTTTGTTAAGCCACCGGAGGAGGTGAACATGGCCATATGTAGAATCTGTGGGGAGAATGAAGTGTGGTCAGGGAGCCAATGTTGGCACCACGGCCCTGCGTAAACATGCAGCTTCACCATAAAGAGGCCTGGGAGAATCGTGGCTCCGATGTGGTGGTCTAGCCTGCTGCAGCAACCGCTGCATCACCCAGTGGCACGCACCCTGTTTCAGGCAGTCAAGGCTCCACCACCTCAGCCGAAGGGAGCTATCTGTCCTTCCCATCATCTGCTGGTCCTAATGCTCCTGCTCCTCCTACTCCTCATCACTCATTCCGTCAGCAACCAATCACCGAAGCTATTGCCAAGAGACAACAGTATGCGTGCACTCATCCAACGTTGCAGAAGCTGAATGTGCTCCTGTCCAAGTTGCTGGTGCTGCAGTCCCTCCCTTTCCAAGTGGTGGACTGTGCATCTTTCAGAGAACTGATGACTTGTGCCGAGCCGAGGTGGAGAGTCCCAAGCCATCATTTATTTGCCAAAAAGGCAGTACCAGCCCTGCACACACATGTAGAACAGAAGGTGGGCCAGTCCTTGAGCCTGTCGGTGTCTGCCAAAGTGCACGGCAGCGGTGACGTGGGGAGCTGTAACTACGGTCAGGGACAATACATGTCCTTTACGGCCCACTGGGTGAATGTGGTTCCTGCACAGCCACACCAGCAACTTGGCCAGGTGACGCTGCTTCCGCCTCCAAGTTCTCACGCCGTTGGTCCTGCAACAATGTCCACCTCTGCCTCATCCTCCACTGTGTCCTCAGCCTCCACTGCAGGGACAATTCACAGTGCCCCTCCAGCATACCCCATGTGTAGGGCATGGCGGTGTCATGCTGTTCTGCACCTCGTTTGCCTGGGCGAACAAAGTCCCACAGAGGAGGAACTGCTCCATGTCCTTCCTTCATCAAGAAATCGAATCCTGGCTTTCTCCGCGACAACTCAAAATCGGAACCATGGTGACCGACAACGGGAAGAACATGTCGGCGCTGCGTCAAGGAGGCCTGGTTGTCACACGGTTCCTGAAGTCTTCCACCCATCTGCAAGACACATGCACTTCAGCCACTCGTACACTGCAAAGCACACCCTCCTTGAGCTGCAGCGGCAGAACAGCATCCCCCAGCATAGGCTGATATGCGACGTCTCCACCCATTGGAATTCCACCCTCCATATGTTGGACCAACTTTACGAACAGAGAAAGGCCATAAACTATTTCTTGATGATCCAAGCGAACAGGAGTACTCCTTTGTATAACTTCGATGGCAGCCATTGGCAGCTCATGTGTGACACCTGCCATGTCAGTTGCCAGGACTACGGGATGAACAACGTCATTCCACTGCTTCATGTCCTGGAACAGATGCTGGTAAATCTGGCTGGTCAGGGGACTGGAGACATGGCGCCTAGATCTCACTGCCACATGATCCCTGTGGGGGCTGAACTGGAGGAGGACATTGGAGCACAAGAAATGTTTAGCGAAATGGGTGGTTTTTACACGCAGGAGCAGCCAGAGGAGCTATAGGGCGATTAGGATGACGAGGAAGAGGACCCAGACATACCGTAGAAGTATGCAGTGGAGATGGAGGCAGGGAGTCCCTCCGACTCACTTGCACAAAGGGCCTGATGCATGCTTGCTTGCGTAGTGACAGCTGAATTGTCACCTTTCGGCAGAGGGATGACTTCTGGCTTTCCACCTTGTTGGACCCTTGCTACCAGTCCAAAATGGGGGCCTTTTTTACACCCGCTGAGAGGGAGGACAAACTGAACTATAGAGACATCCTATGTAGTGAGTTGGCGGCTGCCTATTTGCGCTATTGTCCATCCTCTCGCAGGTCTGACCTGGGGGGCCCTCTGTGCTCACGTTCCTCAGCCATGGCTGCTGTGGCAGGGTGGGCGGTAGGAGCAGTTCCATCTCCATCACCAGCTACTTCAGTCTAGAGTCGCCGATGAGCAGCTTTCTTCACCCACCTAGTGAATAAACTACTTACTAACAGCAGCAGCAGCTAGACCTGGAGCAGGACCTGAACCAGCAGGTGATGGCATACTTGGACAGTACTCTGCCACCTCACATTGAAGATTCACTGTATTACTGGGCAGCCAAACTGGATTTGGGGCCGCAAATAGCAGAGTTTGCCCTGGAAAACCGGTCCTGCCCAGCCAGTAGTGTGGCATCAGAGCGGGTGTTTAGTGCGGCGGGGGCCATAGTTACCCCAAGAAGAACTCGCCTGTCCACCCAAAATGTGGAGAGACTGACCTTTGACAAGATGAATCAGGCGTGGATCAGCCAGGATTTACACCCACCACTGCCTGATGCATCAGACTAGCTAATCCATGATGCCTCACCAACACTTTGACAGACTCCCTGCCTCAGCTACTATTCCGATGTTGCCACCCGCCTGATGCCACACATCTGATGCCCAGTGCTCCTTCTTTCACCCACCCTCTTCAGCTGGTATTGCCACCCACCTCCCCACTCTGTCACCGGGTCACTCTGTGGGCTCCTGATGCTGCTGCCACCTCCACACTGTCACCTTGCCACTCTGTGGTCTTCTGATGCTGCTGACATCTCCACACTATGTCATCTTGCCACTCTGTGGTCTCCTCATGCTGCTGAAACCTCTACACTGTCACCTTGAAAATCTGTGGTCTCCTCATGCTGCTGCCACCTCCACACTGTCACCTTGCCACTCTGGTCTCCTGATGCTGCTGCCACCTCCACACTGTCATTTTGCCACTCTGTGGCCTCCTCCTGATGCTGCTGCTTCATCTCCACACTGTCATAGGGCCACTCTGTGGACTTGTCATGCTGTTCCCACCCTCCTCATTTCATGACTGGGCCACTATTTTGCCTTTCGGCCTGGCTGACATCATTTATTTGACCCTTCTTCTGATCTGTCAGAAGGAAGGAAAAATGAGAGGCACAATGGATCCTGTCTGTGTAGCAGCTGTAAGGCCTGTATGGTCCCATCAGAATTGGCTTGTGATTTGGTAGCCAAAAGCAGGAGTGGGTACAAAAGACATGCAAATATTCCTGTTACGTGTTATCTCTGTTTTGGATCCACTCCTTTTTTTTTGGGCTTTAGCAATGCTGATTGATTGCCAACCGAGTGAAGGCGGATGCTCAACAGACAGGATCCGTTTTTTGAGGGTTATTATTCTGACGGATCAGAGGAAGGGCAAAATAATCAGTGACGTCAACACAAACTTACTGCTGACACCCTCTCCACTCTGTCGGGGGGCTCTACTAGTATAATCGTTTAATAGAACAGGTTCTGTAGACATCTATGTGGAATGAGCTGACGACGGTGTAAAAGGAGTGCGCTTCTTCTTGGCGCTAACATTGACCTGTAAGGCTGAGTTCATACTTGAGTTATTTGGTCAGTTTTTGCCCAGTGACTGCCCAAATAAGTGAAGTGTGCAGTTATTCTTAGAGCGACGCCTGTCATCTACATGTCATACTGACTCACAGTATTATTTCACTACCACAGCAGACTCCCTATGCATGTTACTGCAAGGCACAGTGTTCTACACCACTATAAAGGCTCTCTGTAGCCAGGAAATAGCCTTTTTTTTTAAGGCGATTCGCCGCAAATAATTTCGGATCGAACCAAATTTTTTCAATAAATTCGGCGAACCGGCCAAATCGAATTTATGAAAAATTCACTCATCTCTAATAGTAAGTATAGCAATAATACAATCTACTTTTATTTAGTGTTTGCATGTGTCTACCCATGGAATTGTGCTGCTACTTGTAGTCCTTGTTTGCCTTTACATTGCAGCCATGGTAGTGTGCACCTGAATTTGTTTTCACATTTTGGAGGTGCTGGTCTAACTTTGTTTTACACTTGACATGGGGGCAGGGCTGAGCAGAAAGGTGTGGGGCATAAAATGTGCCATTTTGCACCCAAATTGTGCTACAATGAGGGCGTACATAGAAATAGAGGGGCCCCATAGCGAATCTCAGAACTGGGCCACCCACCCAAATATAAAGTACAATTATTGTACTAGTTTATGCTTGGAAATACGGGCAGCACTCCAAAAAGTAAAATTAAAAAAGAGAATTTATTCACCCATGCAGGCAATGCGACGTTTCGTCTCAATGCTAGAGCCTTCCTCAAGCAATGTGTTCAGACAAAGTGCTCAGTATATATAGCGAACTCAATCACTGACAATTTACAATCAATTACAACCAATCATAAAAATCTTCATAAAAAATAGTGACATGTAAAAAATATGTCAGTGTTCACAATTATATAGGTGATTACAGTGCATAAGAAATCTTTGCATGTATAAAAAACACTGATTATCGATGCAAATACATAATTATCATAAATCACATGATTATATAACATGTGTGTTCAATAAAACAAAGTGCCAAGTGCTTACTACATGATGTATCAAACGATGAGAAGAGGGAGGAGAGACGAGGAGTATGGCAGCGGCCAGCTGCCCAACGCTTGTTTCGGTGTGCCCCTTGCCCCACAGTGCGCATGTCAGGATGACGTATACTACTTCCATCGTAATCAGGTGACCGGCATGTCTGTGCGCCTGCGCCCTATGATCTTGATGTCCCAGCAACCCTATTGAGAAAGGGAGTATCGCATGGGTAACCTGGCGCATGCGTGTCACACATAATAATAACTCATTTACACAAACTGGTGAGTCCTGGTGAAAAGCTCTATTAATGAGCTGTTCGCAACAAGAACAGGAAGATGACTATGAGGGGCCAGATGAGCGCATCCATATTCTGAATGGACATGGAGCCCTCCTTTGTGGTCATGGATTAGAAGCAAGCCCGCACGTCAATGCAGGGTCACGTCACATCCACAACCCAATCCCACATGTCACCATCTATTCAGAGGGCTCTCCTCAAAAAAAGGACCCACCAGCAATGTGTGAAACAATACATAGCAGGTAAAATTGGTTATAAACATCATTTGCATGTTGTCATGGTAACTGGACGCCAGCACTTGAATCAACCTCAGTCTTCTCACCATTCTCCGTGACACATCATCTATAATATATAAATACAAAATTAGATCCACAAAAATAAAAATTCAGAAAGAACATGTATGTATGCTTTGTCCAATAGAAACAAACACAAAAACGCATATGAGCAGCGGTCTGGATCTAGACGGAACCAGGGCAAGCTAAATCCTTATGTCAACACTCCAATTTTATAGTCAATATTCAGACCATGTGGTTTCAAAGAATTGAATGAATGTATCCACTGTAACTCTTTTTTTTTTTTTTTAAGAATAGATCTATTACCACCTCTCCTGGGCATTGGTACAGAGTCAATGATGCACCACTTTATATCCCTTTCTGCATGTTTGAATTCAGTAAAGTGTTTTGAAACTGGCAAATCAAGCCGTTTCTTTCTAATAGTGTATCGATGGTTGTTAAATCGCGTCTTGAAGTCGGTGGTAGTTTCACCGACATATATTAGATTGTCGTATTTGATATGCGATGCCAGTTGTAGGATGCACAAAGGTTTTACCCTTCATGATGTATTTACAATTGACACAAGCCAAGCAAGGATAGCACCCTAAGCCAGTTGTCTGTCTGTTAACTCTCATTGTGCCCACATCAGCCTTAACCAGCTGATCCTGTAGGCTCTTGGACCTGCGATATGACATCAGAGGAGGGGAGTAAAATTCTGCAATTGTTTTCTGGCAACCCCCCAATATATTCCAATGGCGCCTGATGATGTTACCTATGTCTAAGCTCTGCTCAGTGTACTGTGGTAGGGTGCAGGGTACTGTATTGGATGGCAGATACGTGTCACCGAGGTTCCTGGCCTTGGTGAAGTAAGAGACGGGTTTTGTGTGTTAACAGCAGAGGCTGTTAACACCTTCAATACTTAGTATGGCTGCAAAGCCAATCCGGGCTGGCTTTTATTGGGAGTAGGTAAAGAGTTGGGGCGGGTGCCTACTTCCCACATTCCAAAACCAGGTTTTGGAGCTGGGATTTAAATTCCCAGGCAGCAACCTCAGCTGTGAGGAAAAGGAAGGAAAATCACAGTGAGTCTGGGTGGTTTTTGAAGTGTGTGGAGCTGAGGCCTGGACCCCGACACAGGTGTACAGAGCACCCAGCATCTTGTGGGAATACTTTATGTGGCTGTGCGATCGGCCAGGACAGGACTCATTCAAGTAAAGGAGCCAGGTGAAGCTCTGTTATTTTGTGTGTGAACTAACACCAAGTGACTATTTTGCTTTTCTGTTTGAGCAAGTGTAAAATAAATGCTCTTTTGCTTCGTTACCTGGACTCCATTTGCCTCTATACTGCACCCCACCCCTGTCTACCGGAGTAAATCCCCACATTTGGTGTCGGATGCGGGCACTTGCAGTGAGGCTGGCCTGAGGGCCGGGAAAGTTTTGTTTTGCCTTTAAACACCGGTGGATGTCCTATATTAAGCCGGCAAAGCTGCGCCCTGAGTTCCCTGACAAGATGGAGGCTGTTGTGAAAGCTCTCGTGGAGGCTAACCTGCAGCAGCGGGTGGCGAACAAACAGCAGCAAGAAACAAACCAGCTGCTGTTACAACATGTAATGGCGTTGCAAGCAGCAGGAGCAACCCCGAGCACTTTTGATGCCAGGAAAGCGGTTCGGGCCGCCATTCCAAAGATGGGTCCCTCTGATGAAATCGAGACCTACCTGGCCGTGTTTGAGAAAGTCGCCATCCGGGAGAAGTTGCCCCGAGACCAATGGGCTGAGATTCTCGCTCCATTCCTGTCGTCTGGACCCCAGCAGGTTTTCTTCGATCTGCCCGAGGACCAAGGGGCTGATTACCAGGTCGTCAAGGGTGAGATATTGGACAGACTGGGGGTGAACGTTTTGGTACGGGCTCAGTGAGTGCATCAGTGGGAGTTTAACCCGGCTGAACCTGCCAGACCCCAGTACTATGACTTATTGCATCGGTTACAAAAATGGCTGCAGCCAGAGACACTGAGCCCCGCTGCTATGCTGGACCGGTTTTTGGCTGACATCTTTTGGAGGGCTTTGCCATATACTCTCCAACACTGGGTAGGCCAGGTTTCCAGGACGTCCCTCCATGACAGCACCCATTTGAGGATGTCCTATTGGGTCTCTGTAGGGACAGGAAGCGTGAGAGGTTAAAGGGCCCCTCCCCACCCCTCCTACCAGTGTTCTTCCTGTCCCTACTGAGATAGGAGCCGAGAGGTATCCCTGCTCTGACAGTGGGGAGGAACACTTGGGCCATGGCTGGTCGGGGGGTTATGCCTCTCCTCTTCAGCCTCAAGTGCGGCCTAAAGCTAGCACCCCTCTGGTAAGGGGTCCCCTAGCATCCCCCCAGTACCTGTATCCAGTAGAGCCGCGGTATTGGGACGCTGACACTGCTTCTCCTGCGCATGGAGCTCTGGGTGCAGCGGCGACTCCAGCACTCCTCTGATGACGCGGACCTCGTGACTTCCCATGTGACCGGAAGTAACGCGGAGAAGACGGAAGTTAATGGCGACGCGCATCGCATGCTGGAGGCCTCAGGGTCCAGAGGCCTCGCATGAGGGGTCGACTCTTCTCTGAATGAGTCCCCCGGGAAGAGGAGGCGGAACCGGGCGGCGGTGGGGGCAGGGCCGGGACGGTAAGTCCATTTAAAAAGTGTGATGTTAGCTGCAGGCAGTGGTACATCATAGAGGCCCAGATGTCTGTAAAGCAGGATGCTACTACAGACCCCCTTGTCCAGGGTAATGTAAGTAATGGCCCTATACATTTAGGTTTAGCAGACCTGCGTGCCCTGTCTCTATATCTCCCTCTCTCCCTTCTTTTCCTTAAGGTGGAGAAGGAGGCTGGACACAAGCCACATGGAGACTCCAGGAAAAAAACTAAAAAGTGCGGAACCTGCACAAAGAAACTTATGGAGTCATACAAGAAACCTCTTTGCACGGATTGTCTAGCAAAAATCCTAAGAGAGGAACAACCTTCCTTTCTGGCGGATCTCAGTGCCATAGTGAGAGAAGAAGTACAGGCGGCGGGAATGAGTCAGGCCCCTTCCCTCCCGATCCCCTCTTCCCCTCCTTCCAAATGGCCCAGAGTACAGTTTGACTCAGATTCTGAGGAAGAGCCGACGTACTATTCAGACGAGTTGGAGGAAGACCGTCCCCCCTCTTCAGCTGAGGAACCAAGAAGATATTTGTTCTCAGCGGTTAGGCAAACAATGGCGGTGGAAGAAGAAGAACAGACTCGCAACATACAAGACGAGATGTTCGGCGGTCTAAGAGCTAAAAAGAAGAGACTCTTTCCCGTCAATTCTAACCTGAGAGACCTAGTCAAAGATGAATGGGAAGAGGGGGAAAAGAAGCTTTATGTGCCACGGGAATTTAAGAGCAGGCTACTCTTTAACCCAGAAGAAACAAAGCTCTGGGAGGAGATACCGAAAGTAGACAAGGTGGCCAAAGTGGTGAAAAAAACTTCCATACCATTTGAGGATTCCTCACAATTAAAAGATCCCATGGATCGAAAAATTGACGGGCTACTAAAAAAGGCCTAGGAATCATCGGCGGTTACCATAAATACGAATATTGCAGCTACATCGGTATCCCGAGCCATGTGTTTATGGCTGGATCAATTAGAGAATCATCTTAAGATGAAGACGTCCAGAGAAGAAATTTTGTAATCTTTACCATTATTGAAGATGGCGGCTTCCTTTATGGCAGATGCCTCTGCAGAATCCATACGGTTCGCAGCGAGGAATGATTCTCTGATGAACACGACAAGACGAGCCCTCTGGCTCAAATCTTGGATGGGGGACATTGCTTCCAAGAATAAACTGTGTGCAATTCCCTTTACTGGTGCTTATCTTTTTGGACAGGTCCTTGACTCCATTCTAGAAAGTGCAGCAGACAAGAAGAAAGGATTCCCAGAGGAGAAAGTAAAAAAGACACAGCCCTTTCGTAAACCCTCAAAACAGTTCTCAGGCTCAACGCAGAGGGGTAAGGGTAAAACGGGAAGATGGAGCTACCCAAAAGGATGAAGAGGCTTCCTCTTCAACCCAAACACCAGCACAAGCAAGCATTGACATCAGGCCGGTCGGGGGCAGACTCCGTTTATTCTGGGAATCCTGGACCCGGGTCACTCAGAATTCAGTGGATCCTCAATACCATCCGGGAAGGAGTAAAAATAGAATTTCGTGGTCCCCTGATTACAGAGTTTCATTCAACAGGCCAACAGAATCAACTGAGTTTGAATTTACAGAAGCTAATAAAGCTAGACGCAATAGTCCAGGTCCTGCACGATCAGAAAGGCTTGGGCCATTATTCAAGGCTATTCCTGATTTAAAAAAACAGACGAAACCTTCAGGACGATTATCAACTTGAAATCCCTAAACAGATCGTTAGTATACCACAAATTCAAGATGGAATCCATAAAATCATCAAATCCACTAATATCAGTAGGGGATCTCTTATGTACCATGGACTTAAAAGATGCCTATTATCACATCCCATTACATCCACAATACCAACAGTATCTCAGGTTTGCGATCAACCAAGGCGAGACGATTCTTCACTACCAGTTCCAGTGTTTGCCCTTTGGAATATCCTCGGCACCTCTCATTTTCACGAAGGTAATCACGGAAGTGGTGGCACACCTAAGACAACAACAGATAAAAATTATTCCATACCTGGACGATTTCCTTCTTATTGCGGAGATAAAACAGAGTCTAGAGAGCCATATCCAACAAACCCTCGCCCTTTTCAAGGATTTGGGCTGGATCATAAACTACGCCAAATCAAACCTAGAACCAAGTACCAGGAAACAATTCCTGGGAGTCCTCTTAGATTCAGAAAAACAACATTCCTTTCTTCCACAGATAAAACAAGAAAGAATAAGAAAGAGGATAAAAACCTTTCAAAAGAGAAGGAATCATACACTAAGAGAAGCTATGCAGGTTCTAGGCCTAATGACATCCTGTATCTCAGTCATACCTTGGGCACAGTACCACTCCAGGATCCTACAGAACTCAGTCCTGTCAGCATGGGACAGAGACCATCAATCCTTGAACTCAAAGATAATTCTATCGAAACAAGTCTTAGATTCTCTATCCTGGGGGACCAACCCAGAAAACCTGAAGAAAGGAGTCGCCTGGAATCTTTTACCATCCATAGTGATTACCACGGACGCAAGCCAGAGGGGTTGGGGAGCCCATCTGAGAGATCACTACTTTCAGGGGAGATGGAACAGTATGGACAGTTGCAGGTCCTCCAACTTCAGAGAACTGAAGGCAGTATGGGAGACACTGAGGAAGGCAGAGCATATACTCTCCAATGTTGTCGAAATTTTATTAGGATGTATATTTAATATATTGTGTATTGTCATTATGTCTCTCAGTGTCGGGGTAAACCATTAGAGTGGATATCTTCCCGTGTATGTCCTGTCACAGCTGCTGGGCGCAGAGGTCTCCGTCGGCGAATGGTCCATGTGCTAAGCACTGGGCTGTGGGCCGGGGGAGACTGATGTGTTCAGCAGAGCAGTGTTTTGTTGGCTGTGTGGACGCCAGCTAGGGTTCCCGCGCAAGACGCGGATTTATTGGCTTGGCGTGGATGCATTTGTTAAGAGAACAATATAATGAAAGGAACGTGCGTTTATTGTCTCTAGTGCGCCTGATCAGCCGCTGGAGATAATGACGTTGTCCTGTAAAGAAACATGCATGAGGATCATAGTAATTTTATCTGGCATTGATCACTGAGCATATAGAAACATATAGAATGTGTCGGCAGATAAGAACCATTTGGCCCATCTAGTCTGCCCAATATACTGAATACTATGGATAGCCCCCGGCCCTATCTTATATGAAGGATGGCCTTATGCCTATCCCATGCATGCTTAAACCCCTTCACTGTATTTGCAGCTACCACTTCTGCAGGAAGGCTATTCCATGCATCCACTACTCTCTCAGTAAAGTAATACTTCCTTATATTACTTTTAAACCTTTGCCCCTCTAATTTAAAACTGTGTCCTCTTGTGGTAGTTTTTCTTCTTTTAAATATGCTCTCTTCCTTTACCGAGTTGATTCCCTTTATGTATTTAAAAGTTTCTATCATATCCCCTCTGTCTCTTCTTTCTTCCAAGCTATACATATTAAGGTCCTTTAACCTTTCCTGGTAAGTTTTATCCTGCAATCCATGTACTAGTTTAGTAGCTCTTCTCTGAACTCTCTCTAGAGTATCTATATCCTTCTGGAGATATGGCCTCCAGTACTGTGTACAATACTCCAAGTAAGGTCTCACCAGTGTTCTGTGCAGCGGCATAAGCACTTCACTCTTGCTGCTCTATTACATTGTCTTCCCACCTTTAAGTCTTCTGAAATAATTACTCCTAAATCCCTTTCCTCAGATACTGAGGTCAGGACTGTGTCAAATATTCTATATTCTGCCCTTGGGTTTTTACGCCCCAGGTGCATTATCTTGCACTTATCCACATTAAATTTCAGTTTCCAGAGTTCTGACCATTCTTCTAGTTTTCCTAAATCCTTTTCCATTTGGCGTTTCCCTCCAGGAACATCAACCCTGTTACATATCTTTGTGTCATCAGCAAAAAGACAAACCTTACCAGCGAGGCCTTTTGCAATATCACTTATGAAGATATTAAACAAAATCGGTCCCAGTACAGATCCCTGTGGAACCCCACTGGTAACATGACCTTGTTTTGAATGTTCTCCATTGACTACAACCCTCTGTTGTCTGTCACTCAGCCACTGCCTAATCCACTCAACAATATGGGAGTCCATGCTCAATGACTGCAGTTTATTGATAAGTCTTCTATGTGGGACAGTGTCAAAAGCCTTACTAAAATCTAGATATGCGATGTCTACTGCACCTCCACCGTCTATTATTTTATTCACCCAGTCAAAAAAATCTATAAGATTTGTTTGACATGATCTCCCTGAAGTAAACCCATGTTGTTTTTCATCTTGCAATCCATGGGATTTTAGATGCTCCACAATCCTATCCTTTAATAGGGTTTCCATTAATTTGCCTACTATTGATGTCAGACTCACTGGTCTATAGTTGCTCGATTCCTCCCTACTACCTTTCTTGTGAATGGGCACGACATTTGCCAATTTCCAATCTTCCGGGACGACTCCTGTTACTAATGATTGGTTAAATAAATCTGTTAACGGTTTTGCCAGCTCACCACTAAGCTCTTTTAATAATTTTGGGTGTATCTCATCAGGCCCCTGTGACTTATTTGTCTTCACCTTAGACAGCAAACTTAGAACATCTTCCTCTGTAAAGATACATGCATCAAACGATTTATTAGTCATTCTTTCAAGTGGAGGTCCTTCTCCTTTTTCTTTTGTAAAAACTGAACAGAAGTATTCATTAAGGCAGTCGGCTAGCCCTTTATTCTCTTCTACATACCTTCCGTCCTTTGTTTTTAATTTAGTTATTCCTTGTTTTAATTTCCTTTTTTCATTTATATATCTGAAGAATGTCTTATCCCCTTTTTTCATAGACTGAGCTAGTTTTTCTTCTGCCTGCGCTTTAGAAGTTCTTATAACTTGCTTGGCCTCTCTCTGCCTAATCTTGTAGATTTCCTTATCTTCATTGCTCTGGTTTTTTTTATAATTACAAAATGCTAGCTTTTTATTTTTAATGATTTGGGCCACTTCTGCTGAGTACCACAGTGGTCTCCTCCTTTTTTTGCTTTTACTGACAAGTCTAATGCAATTTTCTGTTGCCTTCAATAATGCACCTTTTAAGTAGTCCCATTTCTCCTGGACTCCATGTAATCCGTTCCAGTCTGATAAGGACTCATTTATGACTAATTTCATTTTTGAAAAGTCTGTTTTTCTAAAATCTAAAACTTTTGTTTTTGTGTGGTGGGACTCTTTCACAGTTCTTATATTAAACCACACTGACTGGTGATCACTAGATCCCAAGGTTTCGCCTACAATGACATCATATACCGAATCCCCGTTTGTGAATACCAAATCCAAAATGGCCTCCCTCCGGGTTGGCTCCTCAACCACTTGTTGTAGAGATAACCCCAGTAGGGAATTTAGAATATCTGTACTCCTGGTAGAACTTGCTATTTTGGTTTTCCAGTTTATATCTGGAAGATTGAAATCTCCCATAATGATAACTTCTCCTTTCATTGTCATTTTAGCTATTTCTTCAACTAGTAGATCATCTAGTTCTTTAACTTGACCAGGTGGTCTATATATCACACCTACACGAGTTACTGCATGGTTAGCAAACTGCAACGTAACCCAAACTGACTCTATGTTGGCCTCACCAACTTGTATTAGGTTATATTTAATGCTATCTTTCACATACAGGGCCACTCCTCCTCCTTTCTTGCCTTCTCTGTCTCTTCTGTATAAAGAGTACCCTGGTATGGTTATGTCCCAGTCATTTCTTTCATTAAACCATGTCTCCGTAACAGCCACTAAATCTACATTCTCAGATGCCATTATTGACCCAAGTTCATTGGCTGGATAAAATTTGCTCCAGTGGTAATGGTAGATTATTGTATACATGTGTTTGTTAGCTGGCTAGGTTATTCTAAATGGTGTCTTGTCTTCCTGTGTCATCACTTCCTGTATCCTTGTCTTGGGCCAGCCCCTTTTTACACCTTTTGTTAGTAAATAAAGGTGAGCAAACTGAGCAGGGCGGGGCAGATGCTCAGCAGAACTTAACATGAGAACACCTTTGGCTCACTGCGGTTGAGATTTTTACCTCTCCTTACACAGACATTGGAGAGCGGATTTCTAATATTAATATTTCTACAACATATTTCTATTTCAGATGGCGAGCTTGGAAGGATTCAACAGATTTTTTCTCTGCACAGCAGGTAAAAGTCGGGGAATAGTAAACTGTAGTTTTGTCTGCTGTGTCAGAGAAAATTTCTGCTTGTTAAAAGAAAAATTTTCGCTCTATTTGTGTAAGGATAAGGTAAGAGTTTTTCCGTTGTGTAGTTTTTGGTGGGTCTGAGTTGATTGTACAGAGATTGTATGATGAGATTGTGTGATGAGCAGTACAGGGTATTGTGTTTTTTTGTAACTTCTTAACTTTTATGTTACTGTGATTTTGTAAGAGGCGATTTTATAGAGGCAGCAATTGGTTTTAGTGTTTGTACATTAGAGACAGCATTTAGAGAGTATTTTTATATTGTTAACCTGTAAATCACCCACAGAGTGGAGGTTTTGCTCTGGTTTCGTGGGTAGGGAACAGGAAATATAGAAACTGTTTTTATTGCTGGATTTTGTAGACACCATTTTGATTTCCTTTGTGTGATGACCATGTGCTTGTCGGCCATCTTTATGACCATGTGCTTGTCGGCCATCTTTACCATGTGCTCTGTCGGCCATCTTAGTTAGTTTGCTATGGAAAGCTATTTGATTGCTTTTGCAACCTTTCTATGTATAGTTTGATTTTGTTTTGATAATTTTTATGCGGGATATCAGTTGAGTGTTCGGTTATGGTATAGCGCAGTGACCAGTCTGTTACAGGAATCATTGTGTGAGCATTAGTGGCAGTTTAGTGGTGAAATTGTCCTATAGTTGATGATTCTGCTTAATGTTTGTATATCTGTGGCTGTTACACTGAATTGTAGACTTGTTTGGCATAATTAATACGGGTACTACAGTGTAGAAAGGTTCTGTGCCAAAAGTATTGGGACAACTCCTAGAAATTGGTACTAGTGTTTTGTTTTTTGTAGCAACCATTGTGGTGTGTGTTTTCTGGTGCAATGGAAAGTATTTTTAAAGAAGTAGCAAAGTTGAAGGACACGGCGGCCATTCTTCAGGCTATGCAGGGATCTACTGATCCATGGCTGCAGGCTCAGAATTGTGTAGCAAACCTGATCAGTACCAAAAAATGGCGCAAAAGGAAAGGCAAGTATGCTCTGATTTTTGCTGCTGGGTGGATAGCGGATAAATATCAGGAGTCTTGTAGGCTGAAGCTGAGTTTGGAAGGAGAAGTGGAAGATTTAAAAGTGGAAATTGTTAAATTGAGAACTTGTCCAGCAGGCAGCTGAAGCTACTGCTAATTATGAATGTACTGTGAGGTGTAATACTGAGCTGCGCAAGGAGAATGAATGTTTATCTGAAAGCCTGACGCATGCACAGGATGCTGTAAGGGAATTGCCAGTGTTATTGAAACAACCGTTGGAGAGTAATGTGTCTGGGGTTAGAGGCAATGTATGGGCTGTAAGCATGGAGAAGTCTGAGGACTGTGGGTCGCATGGTGGATCTGAATCAGGGATGGAGATGGACAATGTGTCTGACCCTGAAGTTGGAAGCTTTAACACAAGGCCAGAAGATTCCTCAGATGAGTCCGTGGTAAGTGGACTCAATACAGATAGTAGTGTGGGATCTAGTCATGCTAGGATTGTTAATGTTTTGCGCCAAATCAAATCGCCATGTGCCCAGACAAGGTATTATGCAGGGAGGCGAGCTATCCTTTGTTTTGCATGCAAGGAATACGGGCACATTGCACGATATTGTGACGTTGCTAATGGCAACAGACACAGGTATGTTAAGTACCCCAGAACCACTCCTAGAAGTAAAGTGGTTTATTCAGCAAGGTGGGGTAATGGTCCCAGACATGCTTCTTTGCAAAGGCAGAGAACCCAGGGACAGCCAAGGTCTTTGATCAATGAAGCGGATTTTAAATCCAATATGAACGGTTAAAATGTGAAAATGTGAAGCTCAGAGAGGAAAGAGAGCGGTTCTTGGAATTCAGTAGAGTTTATAATTTTTGTGTGCCAAAGAAGGGTACATTAAGGTCTTTGTCAACCATTTTAACTCTTAAGACCTAATTTGAATCCCTTCCCCTAGGAGAAAACGCTTTTGGAACATTGAAATGTTAAATCCTGCTTCTCTGGTATGAATCTGAAGCTGTTTGGGGCTGGGCAAATTAACATTTCAATGACTGGGTGGGTAGAAATTCTCCTTTACGGTTTCAGGGGAACCCTCCAAGACATTGATTTGTTAATTCAGTCCTATACAATTGTATGTGTTCCTAAGGTTTTAGGTTTTATTGTTGTAATCAAGTTTTTTCCTTTTTTATTTTTCAGTTATTCTTGTCTATTTTCATTTGGGTATTTCTTTGATTAATTCACATTTACATTTTTCTTCTTTTACAAATCCATTTTTATTTTTTAGGTTTTTATTGAAGTTTCTTTCAGTTTTTTCTTATTTACCAATCCATTTTTATTTTTAGTCTATTATAAATTTTTTAGGTTTTTTATATTTTGGCGCTTTTCTCTTTTTCTTTTTCTCTTTCTTTCCCTCTCTCTTCTCTGTAGATTTGGTTAGGAGTACTGGGGGTCTCATGATATTGTGTGGGAACAACTGTCTGAATTCAAGGGTTGCTGCTGAGTGAGAGGTTTTTGATCAGTCACTACAAAAAGGGCTTCATGTGCTGTTCAGCTTGACTATATAGAATCGTATCGGCAAAGGAAAGTGAGTTGATGAGCTTTTTTTAAGGAGACAAGGTGATATATATATATCACCTGGGCATACCAATAGCTGTGTGAGTAACCCCATTCCCCACAGGAGTACTGTGTGTTTGTTTCCTGTGCACCCCTCGTCCCCACAGAAGGTACTGTGTGTTCTCTGTGCACCCCTTTTTCCACTCCAGGTCAATTGGAAGCCCTATCCTGTGGTCAGGTCATTATTCAGAGCCAAAACCGAGGCTGGTATATCTCATTAGGAGACTCAGAGGGCCTCCGTGTGTCGGCAAGAGCCCTTTTCCTCACACTGATTACTCCTTTTCCTGAGGTCTAACTAGGGTGAACGGAGTCCGTGTGTCGGTGCCAGAAACCCTATGCAACTCAGAGGCGAACGAAGGGGAGTAGCAGCCATCCAGCGTGTGTCGCAGGGCAGTCCTAGCGTAGGTCGCGGGACACTGGAGGTGGACGCACCTACATTTAGAAGGCTCGAGCATGAGTTTAGGCAAATTTAGGGAACAGAAGGGTACCACTTCTGACTATAGGACAGCCAAGCAGTACATGAAATCCATCTATGGAGGAGGAGTTGTCAAGCCCCTCAAAGATTGGCAAGGGACTGTAGGTTCAGAGTGGACCATCCCAAAGAAGGGACCTTCGAGGTCTGGATTGGGAAAAAGTTTGTCCGTAAATTCCCCACTAGACTCCAAAGCCATGGTTCCCTCCAGAAAGCAGAACTGTGGCTGCACGAATCCATCGATCTCCAGCAACAGGGCATTCCCAGACAGTGTGAACAAACACTGTCATGTACTCCTGTCCCGCTAAGACTGCAGAGTCCAAGAGAATCGCTTTTCTCTTTCTCTCTCTCATCCCTCCCTCATCTCTCCATCTAACCTTGAGACGATGCACCATGTTTAATCCAGCTTCTCTTTGTCCTGGTTTTAAGGACGATGAGAAGGGGGGAAAGTGGTGCAGAAAACAACAATCTTCAGCAACAGGGCATTCCCAGACAGTGCGAACTAACACTGTCATGTACTCCCGTCCCGCAAAGACTGCAGAGTCCAAGAGAAGCGCTTTTCTCTTTCTCTTTCTTTTTCTCTTTCTCTACCTCTCTCTCTCTCTCTCTCATCCCTCCCTCACCCCTCTATCTAACCTTGAGACGATGCACCATGTTTAATCCAGCTTCTCTTCGTCCTGGTTTTAAGGACGATGAGAAGGGGGGAAAAGTGGTGCAGAAAACAACGATCTTCAAACTTTTTACTAACCATTCTAAACTCTCAAATGTCAATCATTTTTCTAACCTAGTAGAGAATTACGTCGAGAACCATCACAACTGCCTTTTCTTTGACGGTACTTGGGTCAGATTTTTGCAAAAAAGGTAAAAATCACGGCCGATCCATGGCCTGAATGTTCCGCTGTAACCCTTTATTCCATCAGGTATGCCCATAGGCAGCCCCACGGGTTATCACCCGATGTCTACCACCGGGTTCGGGAGTCCCTCCCGGACCCAGACTCAATAACCAGTGTTCATTCTAGTCAACCAGGTGATTTGGTCGTGCTAAAGAAACATCCGAGGACGGGACTAGAGCCGAGATATCTTGGGCCATTCCAGGTGCTGCTGATGACGCCAACCTCTCTGAAGTTAGAGGGACGAGACAACTGGATCCACACGGGTCACTGCAAGAAGCTGCTCAACTACGTCAAGGAATGAAGAGTATCACTTTTGTTTCGTTTAATGTTTAGGGAGGGAAATGCACCTCAAACTAGCAAGGGCCACAAGGAGACATTTGTTGATAGCACTGGTTTTACATTCCTATAGGGTAATATCAGCTATAAGTTTAATAATAGCTCTGGCTCCTGCTCCTCGCTCATTAATCCTGTATGGGTGTCCGGGCAGCTAGGCGGCCCGTAGATGTGGTAAAGGGCATAGGTTTATGGGATCCTGCAGTTGTGAGGAAAGTATAACGGTCAACCTTACTAATGAAACCCCCGATCTCTTTAATGACACCCATAGACCAGATTATATCTGCTGGAATGAAGGGTGTGACGTTCAGACTCAGGGAGCGATCCCTCCGTCTATTCAGTTATTACTGAAAGCCCGTGACCGTCAGAAGTTCTTGTGTGGAGTTGATGGGTCCATACTATTTCCTATGCGGTTTAGCCGCTTATAAGGTAATTCCCCCTAATGCCAGAGAATCATGTGTCCTGGTGAAGCTTGTCCCTGTATCTTACGTTGCAGCCGATTGGGAGAAACTGATGGTGTGGAAGGGGGTAAGAAGGGCAGGGAGAGCTGGAAGGGATTTGTTTTGTGGCTGGACAGAATGGGGAGTTGGACTTATGAAGCGATTGAACAATTTCTCTTTCATAGTGGATGAGATGTTCAAAGAAACCGTTGAGGCAGTGAGAGAGATCAGCGATAAACATCAGTAGAGCGTCCAGAGAAGGGTTTCTGTGAATTAGATGACGGTTATGCCTGGCTAGCAGACACCATTGACAAGGGTCAGGCCCATACTGACAGGAGCAGAGCAGAGGCGGAGCTATGACTAGTGAGGTTTGGAATCCTTTTTAAAGCTTTGGGAGGTCTTGGGGCTCACTGGTTTTCCATTAGATCCGGGCGAAAGGAAATAGGACATATACTTATGGTTTTTTGTTTCCATTCCTTCTATACGCCGGAGTGAGATGTTCCTGATGTCTAATCGACCGAGTTACCGAAGCCCGAACAGACAAGACGCCCTGAAGACCAAACCATGGACCAGATGCAGAGGATCCCAAACCAGCCGGCGACCAACGCGAAACGCCACTTCCTAAGTCACCTCCCGAAGAAAAGAAGCTACGTGTCAAGATTGACTTTCTGTTTTCCATCATCTGTTTTGTTTTATGGATTCAGGACTTTTTCAAAGAAGAAGATCGAGATTCGTCAAGGGACACTGGGGAGCATATGACAAAGAGGAGGGACTGTTGTGGAAATTTTATTAGGATGTGTATTTAATATATTGTGTATTGTCATTATGTCTCTCAGTGTCAGGGTAAACCATTGGAGTGGATATCTTCCCGTGTATGTCCTGTCACAGCTGCTGGGCGCAGAGGTCTCCGTCGGCGAATGGTCCATGTGCTAAGCACTGGGCTGTGGGCCGGGGGAGACTGATGTGTGGACGCCGGCTAGGGCCCCCGCGCAAGACGCAGATTTATTGGCTTGGCGTGGATACATTTGTTAAGAGAACAATATAACGAAAGGAACGTGCTGGAGATAATGACGTTGTCCTGTAAATAAACATGCATGAGGATCATAGTAATTTTATCTGGCATTGATCACTGAGCAAGGCTGGATAAAATTAGCTCCAGTGGTAATGGTAGATTATTGTATACATTTGTTTGTTAGCTGGCTAGGTTATTCTAAATGATGGTGTCTTGTCTTCCTATGTCATCACTTCCTGTATCCTTGTCTTGGGCCAGCCCCTTTTTACACCTTTTGTTAGTAAATAAAGGTGAGCAGACTGAGCAGGGCGGGGCAGATCCTCAGCAGAACTTAACATGAGAACACCTTTGGCTGACTGCGGTTGAGATTTTTACCTCTCCTTACACAAAGACATTGGAGAGCGGATTTCTAATATTAATATTTCTACAACAGATAATATTTTTATTTCACCAACCACCATATCAAGGTTCTATCGGACAACGTGACGACGGTCTGTTACCTAAAACTTTGGGCAGAGAGGAAAGTTCTCTCAGTATCAGCAGTCCACCTAAAAGTAGTAGACAACTCCACTGCAGACTTCCTGAGCAGACACAGTCTCAACTCAGGCGAATGGACTCTAAACAGAGAAGTCTTTCTGCAGATCTGCCCCCACAAATAGACCTATTCGCGTCAATAGAAAACACCCAGCAGTACTGTTTCTACTCTCTAAATCCGAGAGACAACCCGCTAGGATTGGGACATGGAACTGGGATACGCCTTTCCTCCATTTCCCCTGACCCCATCGGTCTTAAAGAAGCTGAGAACGTGCACAATGACCCTAATTCTCATAGCTCCTGCCTGGCTGAAGAGAACCTGGTTTCCTCTGTTGAAGGAAATGACTATAAGGGATCCAATAACCCTTCCGGGAAGGAAGGACCTTCTCCTACAGGGACCCCTAGAACATCTGAACCTCGAAGTTGAGGTTAACAGCTTGGATCCTGAAAGGCAGACCCTAAAAAGAAAAGGTCTGTCAGATAAGGTAATATCAACCTTACAACAAAGCCGCAAGCCTATAACCTCGGCCATGTACTTGAAAATATGGAAAAGATTTACTTCATGGCTGTCACACTCACATCCAGGGGTCTCAGACCCATCTATAGGCTGCATTCTGGATTTTTTACAGATGGGGTTTGATTTGGGTCTAAAACCTAGTACCCTTAAAGTCCAAATTTCTGCCTTGAGTTGCTTTTTGGACACTTCCTTAGCAGACCACAGATGGGTTAAGAGATTTATAAAATTAGTATCCAGAATGAGACCCACTATCAGAAAAACAGTACCACCTTGGGACCTAAATATAGTTCTAGAGGGTCTATGTAATCCCGCGTTTGAACCGATTGAGCAATTATCAGATAAGATGCTTTCTCTTAAGACAATTTTTCTTCTAGCGATAACCACAGCACGCAGAATAGGAGACATTCAGGCCCTTTCCATCAGGGAACCATATCTAAAAATTTTGGACGATCGTGATGTTTTAAACTTTTTACCTAAAGTAGTCCCTCCATTCCATAAAAATCAAGAAATAATTCTTCCTTCTTTTTGTGCCTCCCCCAAAAATGTACAGGAAGAAAAATTTCACTGTTTGGATGTAAGAAGATCGGTTTTAGCCTACTTACAAAGAACAGCTTCTTGGAGAAGATCATCAAACCTCTTTATTTTGTTTGGAGGAAAGAGCAGAGGCAACAAGGCCTCAAAACAGACTTTAGCTCGATGGATCAAGGACACGGTTCGGCAGTCTTATGTGCTGAAGGGACTTTCTTGCCCTTTATCCATAAAAGCCCATTCTACCAGGGCCATGGCGACTTCATGGGCAGAAAAAGTGGAGGCCTCAATTGAACAAATATGCAGTGCCGCTACATGGTCCAGTTTGTCTACCTTTGTTAGACATTGCAGACTAGATTCTCTTGCCAACCAGGACCTAGGGTTTGGTCGTAAGGTCCTCCAGGCAGTGGTCTCCCCCTAAGTAGTTAAGCTGGTAGTTCTCCAGTGGGTGCTGTCATGGAGGGACGTCCTGGAAACTAAGATTTAGTCTTACTGGTAAATGGTTTTCCAGGAGTCCGACATGACAGCACCCGTTAATACCCCCCCTTATTTTCTTTGGCTGTTATTTCTTCTTTAAAAGATTGGATCCGTATCTAATTTCCAATGTGATGATAACATTGAAGTTCAAATAAATGTCTTGGATCCTATCTGGTGTAGTAATTTGGAAAAACACTGGTAGGAGGGGTGGGGAGGGGCCCTTTAACCTCTCACGCTTCCTGTCCCTACAGAGACCCAATAGGACATCCTCCAGTGGGTGCGGTCATGTCGGACTCCTCGAAAACCATTTACCGGTAAGACTAAATCTTAGTATTGCCGGGTAACGCCCTAGAGATGGTCGACCTGGTGGAGCGTTTTGAGGCCACTAAAAATATACAAGGGGGTTCTCTTGGGAGGGGACCGGTTAAAGCCAGGAAAGCCCCGCCTTTGACCAGATGACCGGTTCCAGCAAAGCCTGCAGACCCGGCTCCCATTGTCTGCTGGCGGTGCCAGGAACCGGGTCACATAAGAGCTGACTGTCTCCATCTAGACGAACTCATGGACACCAACTATAGCTATCGGCAGTCGTATGCCAGGAGACTGTGTGCAGCCGGTACCCTTGAGACCTTAGGGGGGGGGGGCAAATTGAACAGTTGGTGGTGCCCAAGCCTTAACGTAAGCTCGTATTAGAATTAGCCCACCAACATGTTCTTGGGGGTCACCTGGGCCAGCAGAAAACACAGGACTGAGTTCTACAGCGGTTTTACTGGCCCAGTGTGTTTAAAGAGGTGGCACAGTATTGTGAGTCTTGCCCAACTTGCCAGATTACTAGCCCCCAGCCCCATTTCCATAGTCCCTTGGTACCCCTCCCGATCATCAAGGTACTGTTTGAGTGTATCGCGATGGACCTCATAGGCCCCGTTACGAAGTCCGCTAGGGGTTACCAACACATCCTAGTAATCTTGGATTATGCCACACGGTACCCCGAGGCGGTGCCACTTCGTCATACGTCTGCTAAGTTAATAGCCCGGGAGTAAATGGAGATGTTCTCCCGAGTGGGGCTCCCTAAAGAGGTGTTGACCGACCAGGGGACCCGTTTATGTCCAAGGTCATGAGGAAGCTATGTAAATTGTTGCACATAAAACAGTTGCGGACGTCCGTGTACCAGCCGCAGACAGACGGCCTTGTAGAAAGGTTCAACCAGACCCTAAAATATATGTTAAAACGGGTGGTATCTAAGGATGGGAAGGATTGGGATCTTCTGTTGCTCTATCTCATGTTCGCTGTGCGAGAAGTGCCCCAGGCGTCGACGGGGTTCTCGCCCTTCGAACTGTTGTATGGTCGGCATCCGCGAGGGCTGCTGGACATAGCCAAAGAGGCGTGGGAACAACAACTTACTCCCCATAAGACCCTGATTGAGTATGTCACCCAGATGCAGGAACGGATGGAGACAGTGCTGCCACTGGTAAGGGAACATATGGAAGCCGCCCAACGAGCCCAAGGGGGGTTTATAATCGCCAGGCTCGGGTGCGGAACTTTAACCCTGGAGACCGGGTTCTGGTACTGGTCCTGACAGTCGACAGTAAATTCTTGGCTAGGTGGCAGGGTCCATACGAAATACTTGAGAAAATGGGAACGGTGACCTACAAGGTACACCAGCCCGGACGGAGGAAGCCGGAGCAGGTGTACCATGTGAATTTATTAAAGCCCTGGCGAGATAGGGAGACCAGTCCAGACGGCCATTCTCGGCCGGGGTTTTTAGGGTTAGAGTGTCCAGTTACCCGGTCTAACTCGGGGTAAGCTGTTGCCACGATAAAGGTTGCTAACAATCTGTCTTCTAAACAGGCTCAAGAGGTCAAGGAGTTCGTTAGCAGGAATACAGATGTGTTCTCGGACCTTCCGGGACGCACCTCTGTCATCCGCCATGACATTGTCACGAAACCTCGGGTCAGGGTCCGGTTGAGACCATATCGGGTACCTTCGGCCCGCTGACAAGCCATTTCGGAAGAGGTGCAACGGATGTTACAATTAGATGTCATTGAGTAGTCAAAAAGCGAGTGGGACCCTACCCTTCTGTAACGACTTCCGCAGACTAAATGAAGTCTCCAAATTTGACGCGTACACTATGCCCCGTGTGGATGAGATGGTTGAGAGACTAGGACAAGCCCGGTATTTTTCCATGTTAGACCTCACAAAAGGGTACTGGCAGGTACCCTTAACGGAGTCTGCCAAAGAAAAAACGGCTTTTGTTACACCGCAAGGCCTGTATCAGTATAAGGTATTACCCTTTGGTCTGCATGGAGCCCCCGCCACTTTCCAAAGGTTAATGGATATTGTGCTGCGACCCCATCGTCAGTACTCCTCGGCCTACTTGGACGACATCCTCGTCCACAGTTCTTACTGGGAGAGTCATTTACCTAAGGTGCAGGGTGTAGTGGACTCCCTTAGGAAGGCAGGCTTAATCGCGAATCCGAAAAAATGCGCAGTAGGGTTAGAGGAGGCCAAGTATCTGGGATATGTAATTGGTCGTGGAGTTATAAAACCTCAGGTACACAAAATTGAGGCAATCAGAAATTGGCCCCGACCTGTCACTACTCGGCAGATAAAATCATTCCTGGGAATTGTGGGATATTACATGAGGTTTGTGCCCCACTTTGCCACTATAGCTGACTGGGTTATTGAAGGGGCGTAAGTCAGGGACGGTCCGCTGGAATGAACAAGCGGAAAAGGCTTTCTCCTCCTTGAAGTCGGCCCTGTGTGGGTCTCCGGTTTTGGTAACCCGCGATTTCAAGAAGGAGTTCATAGTTCAGACCGACACCTCTGGGGTTGGCCTTCGGGCTGTACTGTCTCAGGAAGTCAAGGGGGAGGAGCATCCCGTTGTCTTTCTCAGCCGTAAACTCACCCCAGCCGAGACCAGGTATAGTATAGTGGAAAGGGAGTGCCTCGCCATCAAATGGGCACTTGAGGCTCTCCGTTACTATCTGTTGGGCAGAAGCTTCCGCCTGGTGACTGACCACTCCCCTCTCAAGTGGATGAGCCAGGCCAAAGAAAGGAATGCCCGAGTCACCAGGTGGTTTCTGTCTCTACAGAATTACAAATTTGTGGTGGAGCACAAAGCTGGCCGATTACTGAGAAATGCGGACACCCTCTCCCGGGTACACTGTTTTGCGGCTGTCCACCCCCTCAGGGTTGAAAAAAGGGGCGGTATGTGGTAAGGTGTAGGGTACCGTATTGGATGGCAGATACGTGTCACCGAGGTTCCTGGCCTCGGTGAAGTAAGAGCCGGGTTTTGTGTGTTAACAGCAGAGGCTGTTGACACCTTTAATACTTAGTATGGCTGCAAAGCAAATCCGGGCCAGCTTTCATTTGGAGTAGGTAAAGAGTTGGGCGGGTGCCTACTCCCCACGTTCCAGAACCAGGTTTTGGAGCTGGGATTTAAATTCCCAGGCAGCAACTTCAGCTGTGAGGAGAAGGAAGGAAAATCACAGTGAGTCTGGGTGGTTTTTGAAGTGGGTGGAGCTGAGGCCTGGACCCCGACACAGGCATACAGAGCACCCAGCATCTTGTGGGAATACTTTATGTGGCTGTGCGATCGGCCAGGACAGGACTCATTCAAGTAAAGTAGCCAGGTGAAGCTCTGTGTTATTTTTTGTGTGAACTAACACCAAGTGACTATTTTGCTTTTCTGTTTGAGCAAGTGTAAAATAAATGCTCTTTTGATTCGTTACCTGGACTCCATTTGCCTCTATACTGCACCCAAACCCCTGTCTACCGGAGTAAATCCCCACAGTACGTAGAGATAAAGGGAATCCTGGCTGGTTTAGTATATGTTAACTTCCTGGAGAGAGTGTCATTCCTATCCAGTTTAACGACCATGTCCTTTTTTTGTTGTAAAAGATTTATTGGGTACCCACGATTCCGAAATTTGTCGACCATTTTATTGAGAGTGTTGTCAAGTGTGTTGTAATCAGAGACAATACGTCTAGCCCTCAAAAATTGCGAATAAGGTAATGACCTTACCATTGGTCTAGGGTGGTTGCTGCTGTATGCTAGCATCGTATTCCTGTCAGTAGGCTTGGTGAACAAATTTGTATGCAACCTCCCTTCCACCAAAGAAACACTGGTGTCAAGAAATTGCATCTCACTGTGGGAATGAACCAGCGTAAATTGGAGTGAGCTATCAACTCGATTTAGAGACTCATGAAAATCATTCAATTGTTCTATGGTTCCTGTCCAGATGAGGAAGATATCGTCTATGTACCGCCACCACGTCATAACGTGGCTGAAATTGTGGCTTCCATAGACGACATCCTCCTCACACTGGCGCATAAAAATGTTGGCATAAGTTGGGGCCACATTGGACCCCATGGCCACGCCCTGTTTCTGCATGTAATAGGTTTCCTGAAATAGAAAATAATTGTATCTCAAGACAATCTCTAAGAGAGATAATACAAACTGGCGAGCTTCTGATGTGAGAGAGGACTTTTCCAACATACATGAAACGGCATGAAGCCCCTTTTGGTGGTCAATAGAAGTGTAGAGGGAGGTGACATCAAAAGACTCTAAGTCTACCTCTTGCAAGTAAAGCAAAAAATCAGTCGTATCCTGTATATACGAGCTGCCACCACATGCAAAACTGCGTAGTATTTTATCCAGAAATATGGCTATGTGGCTGAAGATTGTGTCAGAACCGGATACAATGGGACGCCCAGGTGGGTCAATGAGCGATTTATGGATCTTCTGTAACACATAGATCACCGGAGTGATCGGATGTGAAACCGTGAGAAAGTCCACAAGACCATCATCAATGATGCCAGCCCGTAGCGCCCCAGATAATACGTCCTGAATCACTGCAGCTATCTTGAATTTAGGCTCAGTATCAATGTGACTGTAGATGGTAGTATCGCCCATTTGTGTGAGAATCTCAGCAATGTACTTGTGGGTGTCTAACACAACCACCGCCCCACCTTTATTGGCAGCTTAGACTGTGAGCTCGGGGGTCATGTTTCAGATCATTTAAAGCAACCATCTCATCCGTAGTCATATTGGGATGACCAAAGGGTCGCCCAGATTGTATAAACCTAAGTGTCTCCATGTCAGATTTGACAGCAGCCATATATGCCTCAATGGCCTGTTCATTAACCACAGGAATAAAATTGCTCTTAGAGAAAAGATGGCATGGAGCACGCCGAAACAAGCGTTGGGCAGCTGGCTGCCGCCATACTCCTCGTCTCTCCTCCTTCATCGTTTGATACATCATGTAGTAAGCACTTGGCACTTTGTTTTATTGAACACACTTTATATAATCATGTGATTTATAATAATTATGTATTTGCATCGATAATCATGCTGTTGGTAGTGTTTTTTATACATGCAAAGATTTCTTATGCACTGTAATCACCTTTATAATTGTGATGTAACACTATGTCACAGTTTATTTTTTATGAAGATTTTTATGATTGGTTGTAATTGATTGTAAATTGTCACAGTGATTGAGTTCGCTATATATACTGAGCACTTTGTCTGAACACATTGCTTGAGGAAGGCTCTAGCATTGAGCCTAAACGTCGCATTGCCTGCATGGGTAAATAAATTCTCTTTTTTCATTTTACTTTTTGGAGGGCTGCCCGTATTTCCAATTTTATATACTGGGTTTGCTCATTCCCAATAGGGCCAGCTGCATCTCTTTATTAGACGGTGCTGCCACTTTTTTCTTTTTATATATATATATATATATATATATATATATATGGAGGTTTGCTGTATGGCTTTAATAGCAACAACCCTTCTACAGACATAGAATGTCCCCCATAGACAAATGTGTGTGTGTGTATATACAGTTGCAAGAAAAAGTATTTGAACCCTTTGGAATGATATGGATTTCTGCACAAATTGGTCATAAAATGTGATCTGATCTTCATCTTAGTCACAACAATAGACAATCACAGTCTGCTTAAACTAATAACACACAAATAATTAAATGTTACCATGTTTTTATTGAACACACCATGTAAACATTCACAGTGCAGGTGGAAAAAGTATGTGAACCCTTGGATTTAATAACTGGTTGAACCTCCTTTGGCAGCAATAACTTCAACCAAAAGTTTCCTGTAGTTGCAGATCAGACAAGCACAACGGTCAGGAGTAATTCTTGACCATTCCTCTTTACAGAACTGTTTCAGTGTCAGTATGGGGTCTGCGTCTCCACCGCAGGGTGGCAGATCGCTGTCTGCACTATGGGTCCCAGTACTGGCTTACCATAGTAATAAAGCCCTCTGTGCCCCCTCTGTATTAAAAAACAAAACATAACACAGTAACTACTCACTTTGTCCCGTTCCTGAAGCTCAGTCCTCTCTCACCTGCAGACACAGATCGCTCTGCAGCATGGTGTGGGCGGGCCTTATGCAGATTTCTGGGCTGCAGGCTCCGCCCACACAGGCTGGCAGCACGATCTGTGTCTTCAGGCTGAATAGTGGAGCTGGGAGAAGTATTCCTGCTTCACCATTCAGCCTAAAGGAGGGGTGGAGAGCTGGGAGCAGAGCGGTGAGCAACAGGACCGCAGCTCCCAGCGCTCCAGCATCTGTATTGATGGAAGCACTCTTTGCTGCTGGCACCCCCCTGAGAGCCGGCACCCGGGGCGGACTGCCACCCCACCCCATAGTACGCCACTGATGCTCCCTTCCTCTGCTGAAGTGTAAACCGGCTTGTAAGCTGTAAGACTAAAAAGTGAGGGGGTGGGGCCATTCAGCCCTGCCGGGCCCCCCAACCTCACGGGCCCCATAGTGATTGCGTGGTCTGCTGCCATTGGCGATATGCCACTGGCTACAATCCTGGCGTAAAAATCTGTCTCACAGTAAACCAAACAATAATTGGTATAAAGTCAGAGAAAAGTGTCTATCCCTGTGCCACATTTATCATCCAATATTAAACAGATGGCCTGTTCTACCTTTCAGGCCATTATAAAACCAATATATTCAACATTCATGTAGTGAAATAAAAACAAGTTCATAAAATAAAACCAAATCATATAGCTTGTATTCATACACTGCGATAATGGTAATCACAGTCCCCCTTTTCCTGTTGCGGAGCTCACGCAAAACAGGAATAGTATGGCGGTGTTATGTAGGAGATAAGTACCTGTCTTGCACTGTATATTTATGCAGTAATAGTTTGTTGTTGGTCCCTTATATTGCAATATGCGTATAATCAGCAGGTGGATATGTTTAGTGCTTCAATCCTGCGCCATATTGGTCCTTCATTTTATGCCTTTTGTAACAATGTTTTTATGTTACCCTTTGTTACTGTTGTCTATCGAATATAAGATATAGTACACACTTGGGTTAGTTTGTTGCGTACCCTTTTCCTGGTGTGTTTAATCAATGTATTGGGTAACCGTATGATACAAACAGCGGGATAGCAGCAACGTATATGTATCTCCTCTGCGATCCCCGCTATTCGCTGCTGCTTGTGCCTTTGCTCGTATCTTTGCTCCTTGCGCATGCTGTCTAGGGAGACTGGGACTCTGACTTCATTTCGTAATTGATTTTCTTGTACTTATGGTTCTTTTCTCCTCCACTATATATTAATTCATCAGACGCGTTTCGAAACTCATAATTGGTTTCTTCCAGGGACACAGGCATTGCTTATATAGAATATTGTTGTCTTTCCCAAAATCTGAACTGGATCCTCCTGGGATAGTGTGGATCCTTCATAGATATATTGGACTGTGATCAATTCACATTTTGCGTTATTAGTATCTTGTATATATGTACACCATTTTTTCACTAATTTAGATGTAGTCTAAACATCTTTCAAAGGGTATATATAGATTGTCCTCATAAAATGCATGAAATACTGGTAGATAAATAAAAATATTAGAATGGGACAATAGTAATGTAATCACCACATTATATTAAATTATTCTAATAGAATGAAATAACATTCAGATGGAATCAATATGTCTTTACCAGACAAATATTATACATATATAGTTCAATAGAAAATATAAGAATAAAAATAAATGAATATTGCTATAGGGATAAAAATGAAACTGGAAGATAGAAGACTCAAGTAGTTCTGGAGGGGAAGTCATTACGACACTATTTGAAGGCGGGTCTTACACCAAAAGGACTTACGCTATATAAAACTCCAGCAACGGATTGTCACGGATGGTGTACAGGAAACAAGACAATACCATATAAACAATGTCTCTCTGGATCCACAACTAAGGAACAAAGGGAGACCCCTGCAATAGACCTGCCGCTCTCCCTCACTGCTCAGCCTATGCGAACACCCCAAAGGTGGATGGCCGCATATCCACGTTCCTCGGCTATCTATTACCTGAAGACCCTACAATAGTGAAGGGACACGACCTCCGGCTCCCTACACTGACACGGAGGGAGTCAGGGTCACCTGGATCCAGAAAAGACAAAATCATAAATACATAAACAGCACTTATCTTGCAGACAACTGAGGACTGGGAACTGGGAACAGAATGCACACACACTCCAGGAAGTTGTATCAGCCGCACACTACTGCATTATGGGGAGGAACTTAAAGGGTAGCAATTAGTCCAACTGCATGACAGCTGAGATAGACTAACGAGATGAGAAACTAAACCAAAACAAAGAAATTCAAGGAGGAGGATCTGAGAAGCTCCTGTGAGCGCTTCTCAGCTGTCTGGCTGTGACAGTACCCCTCCCTCTAGGAGTGGACTCCGGACACTCAGAGCCCACCTTCTCAGGATGGGACCTATGGAAAGCCCTGATGAGACGAGAGGCCTTAATGTCCGTCACTGGGACCCACATCCTCTCCTCAGGACCATAACCCTCCCAATGAACGAGGTACTGGAGGGAACCGCGGACAAGACGAGAATCCACAATCCTAGAGACCTGAAATTCAAGATTTCCATCAACCATAATCGGAGGAGGAGGCAAAGGCGAGGGTACAATAGGTTGAACATAAGGTTTCAATAAGGACTTATGAAAAACATTATGGATCTTCCAAGTCTGAGGAAGATCAAGACGGTAGGCAACAGGATTGATGACAGACAGGATCTTGTAAGGCCCAATAAACCTAGGACCCAACTTCCAGGAGGGAACCTTCAATTTGATATTCTTGGTAGACAACCACACCAGATCACCAACATTCAGGTCCGGACCAGGCACACGTCTCTTATCCGCCACACGCTTATATCTCTCACTCATGCTCTTTAGATTATCCTGAATCTTTTGCCAAATAGATGACAAAGACGAGGAGAATCTGTCCTCATCAGGCAAACCAGAAGAGCCCTCTCCCGAGAAAGTCCCAAACTGCGGATGGAATCCATATGCACCAAAAAATGGTGACTTATCAGAGGACTCCTGACGACGGTTATTTAAAGCAAACTCAGCAAGGGACAAAAAAGAACACCAATCCTCCTGATTCTCCGCCACAAAACAGCGCAGATATGTCTCCAGATTCTGATTGACGCGCTCTGTCTGGCCATTCGACTGCGGATGGAAAGCAGAAGAGAATGACAACCGAACCCCCAAGCGAGAACAGAAAGCCTTCCAGAATCTGGAAACAAACTGCGTGCCCCTATCAGAGACTATGTCTGAAGGAATCCCATGCAATTTGACAATGTGGTCAATAAATGCCTGCGCCAGCGTCTTAGCATTGGGCAAACCAGGAAAAGGGATAAAATGCACCATTTTGCTAAAACGGTCCACCACCACCAGAATCACAGACTTCCCCGAGGAACGAGGCAAGTCCGTTATGAAGTCCATGGACACATGTGTCCAAGGACGGGAAAGAATGGGCAAAGGAAGGAGAGGACCAGATGGCCGTGAATGAGGGACCTTGGCACGAGCGCAAGTCTCGCAAGCTGCCACAAAACCCTCAACCGACTTACGAAGCGCAGGCCACCAGAATCTCTGAGCGATGAGATCCAGTGTGGCTCTTGCCCCCGGGTGCCCAGCAAGGACCCTGTCGTGGTGTTCTTTAAAAATCTTGTGTCTCAAAGCGAGAGGCACAAACAACCTCCCAGGAGGACAAAGATCAGGAGCTTCTGACTAGGCTGCCTGCACCGCTGCCTCCAATTCAGGAAAGAGAGCAGAGACCACCACACCTTCAGCCAAAATGGGACCCGGGTCTTCAAAATTCCCACCTCCCGGAAAACAATGTGACAGGGCATCTGCCTTCACATTCTTAACCCCAGGGCGGAACATAACAACAAAATTAAACCTTGAAAAGAACAAAGACCATCTGGCCTGTCTCGGGTTCAGACGCTTGGCTGACTCCAAGTAGGCCAGATTTTTATGGTCAGTAAACACGGTAATAGGGTGTCTGGCTCCCTCTAGCCAATGGCGCCATTCCTCAAAAGCCAACTTGATGGCCAACAATTCCCTATCTCCCACATCATAATTTCTCTCTGCGGAGGAGAGTTTCTTTGAGAAAAAGGCACACGGTTGCCATTTGGCAGGAGAGGAACCCTGAGACAAGACCGCACCCACCCCTACCTCAGAAGCATCAACCTCAACTATGAAGGGTAACGAAATATCAGGTTGTACTAGGATGGGAGCGGAAGCAAAACTCTACTTGATATTAGAAAAGGCCTTACGCGCCTCTACCGACCAGGAAGAAAAATCTACCCCCTTTCTGGTCATATCAGTGAGTGGTTTAACAACAGAGGAATAATTCAAAATAAATTTCCTGTAATAATTGGCAAAGCCCAAAAAACGCATCAGCGCCTTCTGATTCTCAGGAAGCTCCCACTCAAGCACAGCGCGGACCTTCTCGGGGTCCATGCGAAAACCAGAAGCGGAGACAAGAAACCCCAGAAATTGAATTTCTGGAACCGCAAACACACATTTTTTTTAGTTTCGCGTATAATTTATTCTCCCGCAGGTCGAGCAAGACCTGACGTAAGTGTTCCTTATGAGTCTTGAAATCAGGAGAAAAAATCAAAATGTCATCCAAATACACTAATACAAATTTTCCCATTAAATGATAAAAAATGCTGTTGACGAAATGCTGAAAAAACGGCTGGGGCATTCATCAAACCAAAAGGCATAACCAAATTCTCAAAATGGCCCTCAGGGGTATTGAAAGCCGTCTTCCATTCATCTCCTTCTCTGACCCTAACCAGGTTGTATGCCCCTCTTAGGTCTAATTTGGAAAAGACTTTAGCCCCAACAACCTGGTTAAACAGGTCCGGGATCAGAGGAAGCGGATAAGGATCACGAATAGTGATACTGTTCAGCTCCCTGAAATCCAGACAAGGTCTTAAAGAACCATCTTTTTTCTTAACAAAGAAAAAACCAGCGGCAACAGGTGACTTCGAGGGTCGTATGTGCCCTTTTCTCAGACTCTCAGAGATATAAGCACGCATAGCGACCCTCTCAGGTTGGGAGAGATTGTATAAACGAGATTTAGGCAGCTTGGCGCCTGGGATGAGATTAATAGGGCAATCATACTCCCTGTGCGGAGGTAAACCCTGAACTCCACTCTCAGAGAAGACATCCAAAAATTCAGAGAGGAAAGGTGGTACAGTCTTAGTAGAAACCTCAGAAACAGATGTTATGAGGCAATTCTCTCTGCAAAAGTTACTCCAACCATTTATTTGCCTCGCTTGCCAATCAATGGTGGGGTTATGTTTAGTGAGCCAGGGTAGCCCCAACACTAGAGGAGTAGGCAAACCGCTAAGGACGAAACATGACACATCCTCAACATGAGCATCACTCACAATTAAACGAATATTGTGAACTATGCCCTTTAATGATTTCTGAGAAAGTGGAGCTGAATCAATAGCAAAAACAGGAATATCCTTTCCCAAAGTGCATACCTGGAAACCATAAGTTATTGCAAATTGATTATCAATGAGGTTGACAGCTGCTCCACTATCCACAAAAATCTCACAAAAAATGCTCTTGCTCTCTAGCGCCACCCTAGCAGGCAGGACAAAACGGGAACTACAAGCAAACGGAAAACCTTCAATTTCCGCCTCAACCCTGCCAATAGTAACAGACGGAACATTTTTAAAAGATTTTTTCCTTTTTGTCTCTTTATTACTCCCAGAAAACTGCCTGAATCTCCTAGAGGGACAAACATTTGCCAGATGATTTATACCTCCACAACAAAAACAAACCCTCCCCTGCGGGCTGAATCTTCTATTGTCAGAGGCAATCAACCCCAGCTGCATGGACTCCTGCTCAGAAGGGGCTGACAGCGACTGAGACCCATGTGCACAGAATGAGACCGCTGCACTGTCCCGGGACTGAGTATGACAGGAAGGAGAGATCTCTCCTCTCTCTCTAAGACGCCTGTCAATACGAACAGCCTGAGACATAGCAGAATCCAAGGAGGTAGGTCTTTCATGAAAGGCAAATGCATCTTTCAATCCCTCTGAAAGACCATAGCAAAATTGACTTCGGAGTGCAGCATCATTCCAACCCGTATCTGCTGCCCATCTCCGAAATTCTGAACAGTATATCTCTGCGGATTGTTTACCCTGGCATAACAGACGTAGTCTAGACTCAGCCAGAGCAATACGATCCGGATCATCATATATCTGACCCAGGGCTAAAAAGAATTCATCCACTGAACGAAGGGGCCGTGCCCCCTCCGGCAGCGAAAAGGCCCAGGATTGAGCGTTACCCCTGAGCAGCGATATAATGATCCCCACCCTCCGTTCTTCATCACCAGAAGAATGGGGAAGAAGGCGAAAATGGAGTTTGCAAGCCTCTCTAAAACGCACAAAATTCTCACTACCCCCGGAGAACGTATCCGGGAGCGAGATCTTAGGCTCAGCACAAACTCCATGAACGCAAGCTGAACCGGTCACTTGAAACTGAGAAAAAGTCTTACGGAGATCAGCTACCTCCAAAGAAAGACCCTGAAAGCGTTCAGCCAAAAGTGAAACCGGATCCATGCTTGAGACGGTTTTGGCGGCTGATAATGTCACGGATGGTGTACAGGAAACAAGACAATACCATATAAACAATGTCTCTCTGGATCCACAACTAAGGAACAAAGGGAGACCCCTGCAATAGACCTGCCGCACTCCCTCACTGCTCAGCCTATGCGAACACCCCAAAGGTGGATGGCGCATATCCACGTTCCTCGGCTATCTATTACCTGAAGACCCTACAATAGTGAAGGGACACGACCTCCGGCTCCCTACACTGACACGGAGGGAGTCAGGGTCACCTGGATCCAGAAAAGACAAAATCATAAATACATAAACAGCACTTATCTTGCAGACAACTGACGACTGAGGACTGGGAACAGAATGCACACACACTCCAGGAAGTTGTATCAGCCGCACACTACTGCATTATGGGGAGGAACTTAAAGGGTAGCAATTAGTCCAACTGCATGACAGCTGAGATAGACTAACGAGATGAGAAACTAAACCAAAACAAAGAAATTCAAGGAGGAGGATCTGAGAAGCTCCTGTGAGCGCTTCTCAGCTGTCTGGCTGTGACTCGGATTTGTGCAGTGATGAATTCAACTCCCAATGGGAATGCTTTTTTAAATTGCAGTCTACTGCATTAGTAAAATTAATTATACATAGGAGACAACAAATAGAAGAAACAGAAACGTAGGTAAATTATATAAAAAAAACTGGTAGATATGTTTAAGAAAAAGGAAGAGTACAACAGATTGCAGGACAACCTGTTCCAAAAACTGAACAGTATAGAACAAGAAATTATACAGAAAAAAAATAAGAAATTCTTAATTACTTCCAATAAACAGGAGAATGCTGATAATACTCAGACAACACAAAAAGACGCTAGATCACAACAACATCAAATATATCAACACAAAATAGATTTCAGAGTTTAGCCAGCCCTTTTTTAGGGAAACACTATATCAGTCAGCACAACACAAAACCAATGTCAAATACACCAAGAAAAAGAACGAGTCATGGACACAACCCCAATCAGATACAAAAAATAAGTACCAAACATCACTTATACAACAGACCCAACTAACTATACCCAGCACATTCAATTTTTCAACACAGATTCCCAGTACACTCACAACACAACCACCAAAAAAGAATGGCATCACAACAATAGCACAAATTCATGCACATCAAGGACAAACACCTGGAAAAAAAAAAGAGAATACGAAGGGGGAGACCAAATGAAGGAGCCAAGATAAAAATGTGGATAATGGGGGAGATAACATCATAAATTTGAGTTCAACTACATTAAATGAAGGTCAGCGTCAATTATTAAATAAAGGGTTAAAATTCGCACCAAGTGCATCTTTAAAAAAAATATTAAAATCCGATATATACATTGGGATAGAGAAATATATTTAAAAAATTGCTGTAAAAAATACTTCATGAAGAATCCTATAACACACATTCATTCTACGACAAAAACATAAACATGTGGATTTAAAATTAAAATGTATCCGAAACAGGAGATGGGAAAAGAACTCCCAGCATTTAAATAGGCAGTAGAAGCAGACATTAGAAAATTATCCATAAAAAAATAAAATAAAAAAAATAAAATAAATCTAACAAAAGAGCAAATTCAAGCAATCAAAAACCTCCAGAAAAATCATCAGATCACAATTCGCCCTGCCGACAAAGGCGGAGCGATAGGGATTTTACATACACATAAATATGAGGAACAATTTTCCGATTCTAAAACATACCAAATACTGGTGGGAGACCCTATAATAAAATATACAGAGGAGTTGAACGATTTATGTACAAAAGCTAGAGAAAAGGGTATCATTAATAAATCTGAATATGACTTCATAATGGGTACCTAAAAAGAATTACCAGTTTTTTATTGTGTCCCGAAGGTGCATAAGGATCCTATTAACCCACCGGGAAGACCAATAGTCTCCGGAATAGGCTCCATAACAATTTACAACATTACAACCATATGTGAAAGATACCTTATCTTATTTAAAAGACACTACAATGGTTGTAAAAATGTTTGAAAATTTTACATACCAATCGAATTACATCATGGCAACATTAGATGTTCACTGTACACCATTATTGATCATGAACATAATATACAGGCAATAGCAAAAATAATAACACAAAAACATGATTTGAAACTGGAACAATTACAATTCATATTGGACAGTATTAGATATGTACTAACTCATTATTTTTATTATGGTTCCAAATATTATGTACAGTTAACAGGTACCGCCATGGGCACCAGATTCGCCCCCAGCTACGCTAACCTGTTTATGGCGGCATGGGAACATTAAGTATTAACACCTAAGCTGGGGTCTAGTCTGTTGCTCTGGCAACGATACATCGACAATGTGGTGTTAATCTGGAAAGACTGATATACATCGTTGATGGAGTTTATAGATGAACTTAATGACAATCAATTAGACATAAAATTTGCAGCTAATGTAAGTACACAATCTATACAATTTCTTGATCTTAACATCGAAATTAGAGAATCAAAATTCATATGTAGTACTTACCAAAAAGAAGTAGCAAGGAACAGTTTCATTTTGAATAGTAGTTGCCACTTACCCCGTTGGTTACTAAATGTACCATTTGGCCAGTTTTGCCACCTTAAGAGAAATTACACACGAAATGACCAATTTGAAAAGGAAGCACAAATTCTAAAAACTCAATTTCTAGAAAAGAGATATTCATTAGAATTACTAGATGAATCGCTAAATAAGGTAAGACAATTAGATAGGAATGCCTTTTTTCAAACAAAAGGGATAAAATAGAGGAAACAGCGAAAATCATATTACCTTTCAATACGGAATATAGGAAAATAACATTATAAACAAATATTGGCACCTGGCAAAAGGGGACAAATATTTGGCAACCTTTCTCCCCAACAAACCTCCCATAGTTTATACTAAAGCCCCAAACTTGGGACTACAAATAGCCCCTACAATAAAAAGACCTAGAGAAAGATCCATCATTACACCATGGTCAGATTTGAAAGATTTTTACAGGTGTGGGGTTTGCAGTAATTGCAAAACTACACAGTTTGATAGGAAGACAACGAAGGTAACAAATACATTTCAATGGGAGATCAATAAAACACTGTCGTGCAATAGTGAGGCAGTGATCTACGTCTTAGAGTGCCCATGCACATAACATTACATAGGTCAAACAAGCAGGGCATTCAAAATAAGAGTGTCAGAACATATAAATAAAATTAGAAAAGGATACGAGAAACATACTTTATCTCATCATTTTAAGACTTATCATGCAAGCAACCCGACAGTTTTGAAATATGCAGTTATACAAACAGTTAAAAGAGACTGGAGAGGAGGAGATTTTATCAAAAAAATGTCAAGGTATGAGTCGAAAATGATTTATGAATTTGGATCACTGGCACCTTCGGGACTCAATTCAGAGTTGGAGATATTCGGTTTCATATAAAAGGGTCACTGGCAGGAAAACACGACATGTCGATGCTGGGTAGATAATAACGCACCAACATGTCTTGTGTCCTACCACTGATCTAAAACGTCTCAAAACTACTTGAGTCTTCTATCTTCCAGTTTCATTTTTATCCCTATAGCAATATTCATTTATTTTTATTTTCATTTTTTATTTTATTTTTTATTTCTATTTTTATTCTTATATTTTCTATTGAACTATATATGTACAATATTTGTCTGGTAAAGACATATTGATTCCATCTGAATGTTATTTCATTCTATTAGAATAATTTAATATAATTTGGGGATTACATTACTATTGTCCCATTCTAATATTTTTATTTACGGTATCTATTTCATGCATTTTATGTGGACAATCTATATGTACCCTTTAAAAGATGTTTAGACTACATCTAAATTAGTGAAAAAATGGTGTACATATATACAAGATACTAATAACGCAAAATGTGAATAGGTGATCACGGTCCAATATATCTATGAAGGATCCACACTATCCCAGGAGGATCCAGTTCAGATTTTGGGAAAAACAATAATATCCTATATAAGCAATGCCTGTGTCCCTCGTTTTCTTTATATCACTGAGGAAGAAACCAATTGTGAGTTTCGAAATGCGTCTGATGAATTAATATATAGCGGAGGAGAAAAGAACCATAAGTACAAGAAAATCTGAGTCCCAGTCTCCCTAGACCGCATGCGCAAGGAGCAAAGATACGAGCAAAGGCACAAGCAGCAGCGAATAACGAGGATTGCAGAGGAGATACAAACAGCGGGATAGCAGCCACGTATGTATCATACGGTTACCCAATACATCGATTAAACACACCAGGAAAAGGGTAAGCAACAAACTAACCCAAGTGTGTACTATATGTTATATTCGATAGACAACAGTAACAAAGGGTAACATAAAAACATTGATACAAAAGGCATAACATAAAGGACCGATATGGCGCAGGATTGAAGCGCTAAACATATCCACCTGCTGATTATACGCATATTGCAATGTAAGGGACCAGCAACAATGGACTATTACTGCATAAATATACAGTGCAAGACACATACTTATCTCCTACATTAGGGTACTTTCACACTAGCGTTTTTCTTTTCTGGCATAGAGTTCCGTCCTAGGGGCTCTATACTGGAAAAGAACTGATCAGTTTTAACCTAATGCATTTTGAATGGAGAGTAATCCGTTCAGGATGCATCAGGATGTCTTCAGTTCAGTCTTTTTGACTTTACAGGATGCTGCGGTTTTATCTCCGGCCCAAAAAACTGAACACTTGCCTGAATGCAGGATCCGGCATTTTTTTCCCATAGTAATGTATTAGTCCATTGACGGAAAGAAATACTGGATCCGTTTTGCCTGATGACACCGTATCCGGTATTGCAATGCATTTTTTTGACTGATCAGAAAAAATGACATGCGTTTGAATACAGTTTGCCTGATCAGGCAGGCAGTTCAGGCAACGGAACTGCCTGCCGGAATCAAACAACGCAAGTGTGAAAGGTACATCGCCATACTATTCCTGTTTTGCGTGAGCTCCGCAACAGGAAAAGAAGGACTGTGATTACCATTATCACAGTGTATGAATACACGCGAACACAAAAAGTGTGCACAAGCTATATGAATAGGTTTTATTTTATGAATTAGTTTTTATTTCACTACATGAATGTTGAATATATTAGTAACATAGTAGTACATAAGGCCGAAAAAAGACATTTGTCCATCCAGTTCGGCCTGTCATCCTGCAAGTTGATCCAGAGGAAGGCAAAAAAACCCTGTGAGGTAGAAGCCAATTTTCCTCACTTTAGGGGAATAAAAAATTCCTTCTCGACTCCAATCAGGCAATCAGAATAACTCCCTGGATCAACGACCCCTCTCTAGTAGCTATATCCTGTAATATTATTACACTCCAGAAATACATCCTGGCCCCTCTTGAATTCCTTTATTGTACTCACCATCACCACCTCCTCAGGCAGAGAGTTCCATTGTCTCACTGCTCTTACCGTAAAGAATCCTTTTCTATGTTTGTGTACAAACCTTCTTTCCTCCAAACGCAGAGGATGTCCTCTCGTCACAGTCACAGTCCTGGGGATAAATAGATGATGGGATAGATCTCTGTACTGACCCCTGATATATTTATACATAGTAATTAGATCTCCCCTCAGTCGTCTTTTTTCTAACGTGAATAACCCTAATTTTGATAATCTTTCAGGGTACTGTAGTTGCCTCATTCCAGTTATTACTTTAGTTGCCCTCCTCTGGACCGTCTCCAGCTCTGCTATGTCTGCCTTGTTCACTGGAGCACAGAACTGTACACAGTACTCCATGTGTGGTCTGACTAATGATTTGTAAAGTAGTAGGAATATGTTCTCATCACGGGCATCTATGCCCCTTTTGATGCAACCCATTATCTTATTGGCCTTGGCAGCAGCTGCCTGACACTGTTTTTTGCAGCTTAGTTTGCTGTTTATTAAAATTCCTAGATCCTTTTCCATGCCAGTGTTACCGAGTGTTTTACCATTTAGTATGTACGGGTTACTTGCATTATTCCTTCCCATGTGCATAACTTTACATTTGTCAGTGTTAAACCTCATCTGCCACTTATCTGCCCAAGCCTCCAATCTATCCAGATCCCTCTGTAGTAGTATACTGTCCTCTTCAGTGTTAATTACTTTACACAGTTTAGTGTCATCTGCGAAAATTGATATTTTACTATGCAAGCCTTCTACAAGATCATTAATAAATATATTGAAGAGAATAGGGCCCAATACTGACCCCTGAGGTACTCCACTAGTGACAGTGACCCAATCTGAGTATGTACCGTTAATAACCACCCTCTGTTTTCTATCATTGAGCCAGTTACTTACCCACTTACAGACGTTTTCTCCGAGTCCGAGCATTCTCATTTTATATACTAACCTTTTATGTGGTACAGTGTCAAATGCTGTGGAGAAGTCCAGATACACGACATCCATTGATTCGCCGCTGTCAAGTCTAGAACTTACCTCCTCATAGAAACTGATTAAATTAGTTTGACATGACCGATCCCTCACGAAGCCATGCTGATATGGCGTTATTTGCTTATTTCCGTTAAGATGCTCTAACATAGCATCTCTCAGAAAACCTTCAAACAGTTTACCCACAACAGATGTTAAACTTACGGCCTATAGTTTCCAGGCTCTGTTTTTGGACCCTTTTTGAATATTGGCACCACATTTGCCATGCGCCAATCCTGTGGGACATTCCCTGTCAGTAAAGAGTCCGCAAATATCAGAAATAAGGGTCTGGCTATGCCATTACTTAATTCCCTTAGGATACGGGGCTGTATGCCATCCGGTCCTGGCGATTTGTCTATTTTAATCTTTTTAAGTCGCTGATGTACTTCTTCCTGGGTCAGACAGGACACTTTTAATGGCGAATTTATTTCAACATTCAGCATTTCATCTGACAGTTTATATTCCTCAGTGAATACACTGGAGAAAAAAATATTTAACAGCTTTGCTTTCTCCTCGTCGCTCTCTGCGACTCCCCCCTCATTACTCTTTAAAGGGCCGACACCTTCAGATTTATACTTTTTAACATTTATATAATTGAAGAACATTTTAGGGTTAGTTTTACTCTCTTTGGCAATTAATCTCTCCGTCTCTAGTTTGGCCGCTTTTATTTGTTTTTTACATGTTCTGTTTTTTTCCTTATAGTTTTTCAGTGCTTCCGTGCTACCCTCCTGTTTTAGTGTTTTATATGCTTTCTTTTTTGTCATTTATTGCTTTCTTTACAGTTCTGTTTATCCACATTGGTTTCTTTTTGTTCCTTAACCTTTTATTCCCATACGGTATGTACCTCTCACAATGAGATTTTAGGATGTTTTTAAAGATATCCCATTATGTGGCTATATTTTTATTTTTGAGGTCTTTGTCCCAGTTAGTTAGGCCTATGGCCTCTCTTAGTTGGCTAAATTTAGCTTTTTTCAAGTTTGGTATTTTTGTTCCTCCCTGTAGAAACGCTCTTTTGAATGATAATTGGAAGGTTATTACTTTATGGTCACTATTTCCCAGGTGTCCCCCAACCTGCACGTCTGTTGTTCTGTCAGGTCTATTGGTTAATATTAAGTCCAGTATGGCCGTCCCTCTAGTCGGGTCCTGAACCAGTTGGGAGAGATAATTGTCTTTGGTTATTGCCAAGAATCTGTTTCCTTTATGAGATATACAAGTTTCAGTTTCCCAGTCTATATCTGGGTAGTTGAAGTCCCCCATAATAACCACCTCATTATGATTTGCCGCCTCGTCTATCTCATTTAGTATTAGATTTTCTGTGGACTCTGATATATTAGGTGGTTTATAATAAACTTATTAATATTTTATTATTGTTTTTGCCTCCATGTATTTCAACCCACAGTCACTCCACATGTTCATGTCCCTCACTTATATCTTCTCGGACTGTGGGCTTTAGACAGGACTTTATATAAAGTCCGACCCCTCCCCCTCTCCGGTTTTGACGATCCTTTCTAAACAGACTGTAACCTTGTACATTAACTGCCCAGTCATAGATATCATCCAGCCATGTCTGTTATTCCCTCTATGTCATAGTCCTCCTCACACATCACTAATTCCAGTTCCCCAGTTTTATTAGTCAGGCTTCTGGCATTAGTATACATACATTTAAGAGGTTTATGTATATTTTTTACCCTACACCTTTCCTTCTGAACTGTTCTAGTCCCTCCTTCCATTCCTCCCCCAGTTCCACTACCTTGCCCCCGGTCTCTATCTGCACTATCTTCCCCTTCTATAGTGTAATTACCCTCCCCCCCAGTCCCTAGTTTAAACACTCCTCCAACCTTCTAGCCATCTTCTTCCCCAACACAGCTGCCCCTTCCCCATTGAGGTGCAGCCCGTCCCTACGATAGAGCCTGTAGCCGACAGAAAAGTCTGCCCAGTTCAATTTATAATAAATTGATATTTTTTTTTAAAGAAGGTAGAACCGGCCATCTGTTTAATATTTTATAATTACAGCTGAGTAGTTTCAGCTGGGCCGTGTTATATTTCGGTGAGCAATCCAAACGCATTTATTATTGTTCACATTTATCATCCAGCCTGCTATACTATGGGAGGTAAAACCTGCCAAAATTAAAATGAAATTGAAGAAAACTAAAATTATAATTAAAATAACGGTTTTAACATTTTAATTTCATCTAGTGTCTGCAAAATGCATGCCAAAATTAAAAAAAAATTCAATTTCTCCATTTGAATTTTTTTTTCCAACTACAGTGTGGGTCATAAGTGTCAAAAATAAATGTAAAAATAAATAACCTTATTCATTTTAAATTTCCCCTTTGTCAATTAACTCTCCTCAACGTTTTACTAACATTCAGATTCATTTAAATGAGCAGTAGTGGGCGAGGTGCAGCATGCAAAATGTTATTTAGTTCCAGACTAAACAAACAGTGACTATGTCCACTAGAGGGCGCTGTGCTTCACATTTCCAACAGCTAACACAGGATCAAGTTTACAATTCCAATAGATGGCGCTGTGACAGTGAAATCTTAGTATTGTGTCAAATGCATAGGATAAGATTATGAGTCTATTAGATGGTGCCCTCTTTTTGAGGAGTGAATTATACTAGGATTATGATTATATCATCAATTCTGCTGCTCTTTTAACCCCCTAGATTCCGTGGTGCCTAATCACCTGCAGCATCTATGGGGTTAATCTGCTCTGCCATACTTGAGTGAGGACGTGGTGGACGTTGCTCCAGAAAAGTGCCAAGAAGCTTAAAAAGTCGCAAATTATGGTACACATGTCATGCGCCATAATTGGTGACTTCTTTACATCAGTATAGTGACATAAAACAATTAGTAAATGTCCTCCATTGTGTCTGTGTGACAAAAAATCAGGGTGCATGACTTGCAGAAAGGCAGAGCATCCTTGGCATCACTGTGCTGATTGGTGGGAGAGTTCAGACCCCCATGATCAGTATTAATGGCCTACAATAGTGCTCAGCAACCTTTGGCCAGGAACGCAGCTTTAGCGTAGCTATGTCCTATTCTTGTCCACGTTGCAGACAATGACAGGCATTGTTACAATGGATCCGCAAAAGAAAAAAATGGATGCAATACGGAGGTCACACAGACGTCATTCGTATTTTTTGTGGATCCGTGTTTTGCGGACCATAAAATACATACATTTGTGTGCATGAGCCCTTAGGGTAAGGCTCATGCACATGACTATGTATTTTGTGGTCTGCAAAAATGGAATGGAATAGCTGGCCTCTAATAGAACAGAACCTCCGTAATGTGGACAATAATAGGAAAAACATGTAACCAACACGGAAAGAAAATATGTTTGTGTGCATGACCCCTAAGTGTCAGGGTTTGGTTGGTATTAGGGTTAGGGTCAGTTTTAGGGCTCATGCACACAAACGTATTTTCTTTCCGTGTCCATTACTCCGTGTGCATTCTGTTTTTTTATGTCCGTTCAGCAAAAAAATAGAACATGTCCTATTATAGTCTGTATTACGGACAAGGATAGGACTATTCTATTAGGGGCCAGCTGTTCCGTTCCACAAAATACAGAATGCACAAGGACGACATCCGTATTTCTTGCGGATCCGTTTTTTGCGGACCGCAAAATACATACGGTCGTGTACATGAGCCCTTAGGGTCACGATTAATATTAGGGTCAGTATTACAGTTACCGTTATTATTAAGGTTGGTATTACAGTTAGAAGTCCGGATTAGTAATAAGGTTAGGGTCGGTATTGTGGTTAGGCTCTGTATTAGGATTAGGGTTATTATTACAGTTAGGGTCAGTATTAGGGTAAGGGGTGAATATCACAGTTTGGATCAGTATTAGGGCCAAGGGTCAGTTTTTGGGCACATGAGCATTAAAGGGAAGGACAGTCTCAACTAACCTGTCCCAGAGCGGTCCCACGATGATCATGCAGGTATGCAGACAGGTTTCTTCTGGCAGATCTGCTCTGGTGTAACATCACAGGCGGTGCGATGACATCATCTATCCGGAATGGAGGGACAGGGAACCAATCGTTCCCTTCTTCCGCCGGAGCTGCCAGATGCTCAATTGTATTTGCGTCCAGTGGACGCAGATACAATTGAGTGCAGGAGCTCCAGAAACCAAGTGAATTCACCTGGGGCCAGTGTTGGACTGGGGAGCCTACGGCCCACTAGAAGAACTGATTCTGGGACCCACCCTATAGCTACATGGATATATTAGGGTACATCATGGACATAAACCCTGTAGATTTGCTGCACACAAGTATGTGGTGGCAGGTCCACAGCGTTTGCGTGCCAGCAAAGTGATATGATTTTAAGGGGTCTTAGCCACATGTTACGATTTTAATTCAGTGTCATGATTTGCTGTGAATTTTACTGCTGCAGATTTACAAAACGACGGACCTTCACCTGTTCTTTTGTCAGGACTTCACACACATGAAGACTGCACCACACAGAACTACAGTCAGGTCCATAAATATTGGGATATATACACAATTCTAACATTTTTGGCTCTATACACCACCACAATGGATTTGAAATGAAACAAACAAGATGTGCTTTAACTGCAAACTGTCAGCTTTAATTTAAGGGTATTTACATCCAAATCAGGTGAACGATGTAGGAATTACAACAGTTTGCATATGTGCCTCCCACTTGTTAAGGGACCAAAAGTAATGGGACAATTGGCTTTTCAGCTGTTCCATGGCCAAGTGTGTGTTATTCCCTCATTATCCCAATTACAATGAGCATATAAAATGTCCAGAGTTAATTTCAAGTGTGCTATTTGCATTTGGAATCTGTTGCTGTCAACTCTCAAGATGAGATCCAAAGAGCTGTCATTATCAGTGAAGCAAGCCATCATTAGGCTGAAAAAACACAACAAACCCATCAGAGAGATAGCAAAAACATTAGGCGCGGCCAAAACAACTGTTTGGAACATTCTTAAAAAGATGGAACGCATCGGTGAACTCAGCAACACCAAAAGACCTGGAAGACCACAAAAAAACAACTGTGGTGGATGAGCGAAGAATTTTTTCCCTGTGAAGAAAATACCCTTCACAACAGTTGGCCAGATCAAGAACACTCTCCAGGAGGTAGGTGTATGTGTGTCAAAGTCAACAATCAAGAGAAGACTTCACCAGAGTGAATACAGAGGGTTCACCACAAGATGGAAACCATTGGTGAGCCTCAAAAACAGAAAGGCCGGATTAGAGTTTGCCAAACGAGATCTAAAAAAAGCCTTCACAGTTCTGGAACAACATCCTATGGACAGATGAGACCAAGATCAACTTGTACCAGAGTGATGGGAAGAGAAGAGTATGGAGAAGGAAAGGAACTGCTCATGATCCTAAGCATACCACCTCATCATCAGTGAAGCATGGTGGTGGTAGTGTCATGGTGTGGGCATGTATGGCTGCCAATGGAACTGATTCTCTTGTATTTATTGATGATGTGACTGCTGACAAAAGCAGCAGGATGAATTCTGAAGTGTTTTGGGCAATATTATCTGCTTATATTCAGCCAAATGCTTCAGAACTCATTGGACGGCGCTTCACAGTGCAGATGGACAATGACCCAAAGCATACTGCAAAAGCAACCAAAGAGTTTAAGGGAAATAAGTGGAATGTTATGCAATGGCCGAGTCAATCACCTGACCTGAATCCGATTGAGCATGCATTTCACTTGCTGAAGACAAAACTGAAGGGAAAATGCCCCAAGAACAAGCAGGAACTGAAGACAGTTGCAGTAGAGGCCTGGCAGAGCATCACCAGGGATAAAACCCAGCGTCTGGTGATGCTATGCGTTCTAGACTAGCGTCTGGTGATGCTATGCGTTCTAGATTTCAGGCTGTAATTGACTGCAAAGGTTTTGCAACCAAGTATTAAAAAGTGAAAATTTGATTTATGATTATTATTCTGTCCCATTACTTTTGGTCCTGTAACAAGTGGGAGGCATATATGCAAACTGTTGTAATTCCTACACCGTTCACCTGATTTGGATGTAAATACCCTCAAATTAAAGCTGACAGTCTGCAGTTAAAGCACATCTTGTTCGTTTCATTTCAAATACATTGTGGTGGTGTATAGAGCCAAAAATGTTAGAATTGTGTCCATGTCCCAATATTTATGGACCTGACTGTATATTGTGCACTGCCATATATCAATATCGTAGGCTGGGGATCAGCAACCTCCGATGCTCCAACTGTTCTGAAACTACATGTCACGTGCGGGGGTGTCCCCAGGAGGACCTCCGGGACATCTGGCAACCAGGAAACAGGCAAAACAAGGCAAGGATCCACGGAACACTTTATTACATAGTAACCAAGACACGTGACCAAGACAATAACAGAACACCTCAATGTACTTCCCTGGAACAGGGAATACTCTGGAGGGGCATAACTAAGCAGCTACCTGGTCTTCACTAGAGCCTCAGATGGTGATGTTAGGCTTGATCCTAGGGTAGTTGCCAGGGGCTACTCCAGAGCGTAAACCACGTCAGTGGCAGCAGAAACAGGCGGGCACGGAGATACCAACAAGGTGCCAGCAGTACATTGAGCAGACAGGCAAGGCATAGCAAAGGGAGAAGCAGTTACCTATGCCGCAAGCGATAGCAGCTAGGCGTCCCCAGGCAGAGGTGCATACGGATACAGACAGAAGCAGATACCTGCACCGAAAGCAATAGAAGCTAAGCGGCCCCAGGCTGAGCTGCACACGGATAGCGATTCCCCCTCCGGGGAAACCAGGGACCCTTTTCCGAAGGCAGGCATGGACATAACAGACAGGTAACAGGCATAACCGAAGAGACAGAAGCAGATACCTGCGCCGCAAGCAATAGCAGCTAGACTGCCCCAGGCAGAGCTGCACGGACAAAATAGAACAGGCATGGACAGACATGAACTGAACTCCAGAAGCAGAAGAACTGCCAGACAGACAAACAGGAACATGGATCAGACACAGATAAGCTCTGCTAGGCTATAAAGATACGAGAACATAGATCAGATGCAGATACGCTCTGCTAGGCTATACAGATACAAGGCAAGGTACAGGGCTAGAAGACAACAGTACAGAACCAGGCGGAACATACCGAGGTGTAGATGGCCAGACCCCAAACATAGACAGACCAGACAGAGAAGAAGAGTGAAACACCCACAAGACTTGACAAAGACAGACTGACCTCAACACTCCACGCTCAAAGGCAGAAATACCAGCCTAACGAGCGCACCTGAAATGACACACCCAGGAACTGAACAGGGGAGGTTGACCCCATCAGAACCAAACAGGGAGGTACCAAATCAGGTCAGGGGTAACCAGAAACCACAGCAACCGAGCTGTGATACAGGACGTTACCCCTAGCAACCAGCATGCACGGAACACCGCAGCCAGTACGCAAGAGTGCAACCAACCTGACATACCCACAGGGAGACGATACAGCCAAAAGGGGTACACACACACAGGCAGGTTCAAACTAGATACTGCAGCCAGCACGCAGCCAAAAGCATACACGGAACACCGCAGCCAGTACGCAAAAGGCGTGCAGCCAGCCTGCACGGCAATCCACGTCACGGTGAACTGCACCGTGACACTACAGTTCCCAGAATCCTCCTTTTACAGCTATGGGAGTTACAAGAACAGCTGAGTAAATGTGCATGCTGGGTGTAGTTTCACAGCAGCTGGAGTGCCAAAGGCAGTGGCATAGCTAAAGGCTCATGGGCCCTGGTGCAAGAGTTCAGCTTGGGCCGCCTTACCTCAGTGCTTTCTGGCCAGGGAAGCACATAGCCTTTGCGTTGTTTGAGGCAAAAATTGAGACGGCAACACCTTCCCCCCATGCACAATTTTTGACCTAACGCCTTCTCTTCAGTCAGAGGAGTGACTTGATCAGCATGTACTTTGTATAATACTGGTGTCTTCTTAAGCGGCACAGGAGTCTTTGGACTCCCTCAGGCTCCTGGGCCCGGTAGCGACTGCTACCTCTGCACCTCCTATAGCTATACCCCTGGCCAAAGGTTGCTGAGCGCTATTGTAGGCCATGGGGGTCATTGTGATCATGGGGGTCTGAACTCTCCCAGCAATCAGAACAGTAATGCCAAGGATGCTCCGCGTTTCTGCAAGTCATGCACCCTGATTTTTGGTCACACAGACACAATGGAGGACATTTACTAATCGTTTTATGCCCTTCTACTGATGTAAAAAAAATCACAGATTATGGCGCATGACATGTGTACCATAATTTGCTACATTTTACGCTTATTTGCACTTTTCTGGAGCAACGTCCACCACATCCTCACTCAAGTATGGCAGAGAAGACTAACCCCATAGATGCTGTGGGTGATTAGGCACCACGGCATCTAGGGGGTTAACCGGGCAGCAGAGTTGATGATATAATCATAATCCTAGTATAATTTACTCCTTAAAAAGAGGGCACCATCTATTAGACTCATAATGTTATCCTATGCATTCGGCACAATACTAAGATTTCACTGTCACAGCGCCATCTATTGGAATGATAAACTTGATCCTGTGTTAGCTGTTGGAAATGTGGAGAAGCACAGCGCCCTCTAGTAGACATACAGAGTCACTGTCTGTTCAGTCAGGAATTAAATAACAGCATTTTGCATGCTGCACCACGCCCACTACTGCTTATTTAAATGAATCTGAATGTTAGCACAATGTTAAAATGAAAATTCAAATGGGCTTTCTTTTTCATTTGACTTTTGGCAGGGAAAATGCCTGCAAGAGATGAAATTGAAGTCTCAATCTACCATTTTCAGCTTCTATATGGTGTTTTCATTGGATTTATGATTTTGACATGACATGAAAAACCCACTATAGGAAGAGGAGAATTAATTGACAAAGTGGAAATTTTAAATTAAAAAGGCTATTTATTTTTACATTTATTTTTGACATTTATGACCCACACTGGAGTTGGAAAAGTAAATTCAAATGGAGAAATTGAATCTTCTTTTTAATTTTGGCATGCATATTGCAGACACTAGATGAAATTAAAATGTTAAAACGTTATTTTAATTATAATTTTAGTTTTTTAAATTTAATTTTAATTTTGTAGTTTCAGACCCTGTCACTACTCCTAGGGATGTTCAGGGTTACTAGGGTCTAGGTTCCCGGTGTATGAATATTCCCACCTTCGAGGTCTTTTCATACTGACAGGATTCAGGACTAGGTCTAGGGTTTCCTAGGTGGTAACAGTTTCCCTTTTCCCTATCCTGGAGGCCTAATTCCTGGTCATTTTCCTTCTGTTGTCATTCTGGTGTTCCTCCCCTCCCCCTACATTGTGACACACTGGCTGCAGCGGTCACCAGCTCCCTTTATGTCGTGAAAAATGGTCACATGATGAAAAGGGATCCAGTCACTAGATAATGGGCAGAGCTGTGTAGTTTTGAGGCATCCGCTACCCTGAAATGGCTGATTTGCAAGAGCAAGGGTGTGTCAGATCCCCACCTCTCAGATATTGTTGGCCCATCCTGACGATAGGCCTTTAATAACAAAATCCGGAACAATCCCTTTAAGACATCGCTATTTAACCCTATTGGGTTTCCTTTACTCTGAGACATTGTTACCCAAGCGTATTAACTTATTGCGAATGCTAGTGCCAAAGATTTTCCAGCAGAACAAATTTAATTTTAATTTTGGCAGGTTTTACCTCCCATACTATACATTCTTCAACCCTTGGAACATTAGGTCAGGCAGCAGTAGCAAAGATGAGATTCTTTGGTCCAATATTGTGCCTATAGTGCCTATGTTCTGGACACTTTTACATCCGGAACCAGTGTTTCTCATTTTCATTATTTCAACTACCTCTGCTCTAGTAAATTACGTCAATGTTCATAGTCCTGCCACTTTACAAATCACTAGTCAGACCACACATGGAGTACTGCGTACAGTTCTGGGCTCCTGTGAACAAGGCAGACATAGCAGAGCTGGAGAGGGTTCAGAGGAGGGCAACTAAAGTAATACCTGGAATTGGTGGACTACAGTAGCCTGATAGATTATCAAAATTAGGGTTATTCACTTTAGAAAAAAGACGACTGAGGGGAGATCTAATAACTATGTATAAATATATCAGGGGTCAGTACAGAGATCTCTCCCATCATCTATTTATCCCTGTGACTGTGACAAGGGGACATCCTCTGCGTCTGCAGGAAAGAAGGTTTGTACACAAACATAGAAGAGGATTCTTTACAGTAAGAGCAGTTAGACTATGGAACTCTCTGCCTGAGGAGGTGGTGATGGTGAATTCGCTAAAAGAGTACAAGAGGGGCCTGAATGTATTTCTGGAGTGTAATAATATTACAAGCTATAGTTACTAGAGATGGGTCGTTGATCCAGGGAGTTATTCTGATTGCCTGATTGGAGTCGGGAAGGAATTTTTTGCCCCTATAGTGAGGGAAATTGGCTTCTACCTCACTGGATCAACTTGCAGGATAACAGGCTGAACTAGATGGACAGATGTCTTTTTTTCAGCCTTATAAACTATATTACTATGTACCCCAATGCTATGATCATACACTGTGAGCCATATATTAAAGGCACAACATTTGTCATGACTCCTACTTGACAAGTGATGTGAATATCATCAATTATCTCATGATATTGACACCTGACAAAAGGTGGGATATTTTAGGCACCAAGTGAGCAGTCAGTTCTTAAAGTTAATTTGTTGAGGCCAAAAAATGTGCAAGCATAAGTATCTGAGCGACTCGGACAAGGGGTAAACTCTGATTGCTATGCGAGTGGGTCAGAGCATCTCCCAAATGTTAGGTCTTGTGGCATGTTTATTTTTAATGGTTAGTACCTACCAAAAGTGGTCTGAGGAAGAACAAATGGTGAACCGGCGACAAAGTCATGGACTCCTAAGGCTTTTTGATGCATTTAAGGAGCATGTCTTGTCCAATACCACAAATTGCTGAAAAGTTAATGCTGGCTATGTTACAAAGTTATGAAAACACACAATTTATAGCCACAGATCGTTCAGTGTTCCCATGCTGAAACCTGCCCACACCAAAATCTGCACCGCATCAGGTCTGGACCACTGATCAGTGGAAGAAGGTCACAGGTGTTTGTGTGTTGCTTACCCAGGTAGGTAATGGCACCTGGATGCTGTATGGAAGAAGGAAAGATGGCAGAGGCAATATGATGCTCAGAGCAATGTTCTGCTGGAAAATCTTTGGCACTAGCATTCGCAATAAGTTAATACGCTTGGGTAACAATGTCTCAGAGTAAAGGAAACCCAATAGGGTTAAATAGCGATGTCTTAAAGGGATTGTTCCGGATTTTGTTATTAAAGGCCTATCGTCAGGATGGGCCAACAATATCTGAGAGGTGGGGATCTGACACACCCTTGCTCTTGCAAATCAGCCATTTCAGGGTAGCGGATGCCTCAAAACTACACAGCTCTGCCCATTATCTAGTGACTGGATCCCTTTTCATCATGTGACCATTTTTCACGACATAAAGGGAGCTGGTGACCGCTGCAGCCAGTGTGTCACAATGTAGGGGGAGGGGAGGAACACCAGAATGACAACAGAAGGAAAATGACCAGGAATTAGGCCTCCAGGATAGGGAAAAGGGAAACTGTTACCACCTAGGAAACCCTAGACCTAGTCCTGAATCCTGTCAGTATGAAAAGACCTCGAAGGTGGGAATATTCATACACCGGGAACCTAGACCCTAGTAACCCTGAACATCCCTAGGAGTAGTGACAGGGTCTGAAACTACTGGTTCCTTCCCAGATTAACAAACCAGCGTCTCCCTGAGGCCCATTAAACAACGAGCAAATGGGAACAACAAAATATAAAGATAAGTACACTTATCTTCAATAGAAAATGGATGAGCAGGAACTCAGAAGAGAACCACACACCAGCTCTTCCAACTCCAGGCAGATAATATCAACCGCATGGAATGAAGTGTGAGTCCAGACTAAATAGAGGATCAGCAATGACCACAAGCTACTCCTGAGACAAGAGGTGTGGTAATTAGCAACAACACTGCAACAAGTGAAAACGGAGAGACTGTCAGATAACCTCACGTGTAGCCAGTCTCTCAGATCTAACCTCTGTCATGCGAGGAACCATGACAGTACCCCCCTCCCTTCTACGGATGACCTCCGGACACCCAGGACCCACCTTATCCAAATGAGCCCTTTATAAAGGCTTTCACAAAGTGACTAGCATTAACGTCAGCAGCTGGAACCCACATTCTCTCCTCTGGACCGTAACCCTTACAGTGAACGAGATACTGAAGGGATCTACAGAGAATTTGTGAGTCCACTATCCTGGAGATCTGAAATTCAAGATTACCGTCCACCATGACAGGAGCGGGAGGCAAGGAGGACGGTTCAGCAGGTTCGACACATCTCTTCAGCAATGATTTGTGGAAAACATTATGAATTTTAAAGCCTGCGGAAGTTCAAGACGAAAGGCTACAGGGTTAATAATGGCAGAGATCTTATATGGACCAATAAACCTTGGACCCAACTTCCAAGAAGGTACCTTCAACTTAATGTTTCTTGTGGACAGCCACACAGAATCACCCACTCTCAGGTCTGGATCACTCATACGTCTCTTGTCAGCCATACGTTTATATTTGTTGCCCAATTATTTTAAATTATTTAGAATTTTCCGCTAAATAAATGACAAAAGAGGAAGATTGGGCGTGGCCTGAGCGCACATGGAGTAGGACGCACCGCTCACAGCTCCTGCCGGCATCCTGATTATAAGTGTGGTAGCAATGTTTATTTTGACTAATCTTTCTTACCTGGTGGGTGAGTGAAGACCGGAGAGTGCGGGGGTGATCTTGAGAGCTCCAACATGCCGCGAAAATCCAGTAAGGGGCCGCGATATGATAGGCCGGAGGTGAGCCAGCATGGCGCCGAGGAGGAAGAAGGGCCGGCCTCCCAGTCTAAACTGAGTCAGAGTGCGGCCACAAAGTTAAGCAAGTTTGCCCGCGCTGATAGCGGTGTGGGAGACTGGGCAGAGGAGAAGGAGGCAGAAGTGCATAATTTCTCTGAACAAGAGGACGGATCTCTGGAAGGGGAGACCCTGGATGCGGCGGAGTGGCCGCCATTGACCCCTGCACGTCCAGCCAAAAGCACGGTAGGCCCCAAAGATTCGGCTATTGAAGAGCCCACGTTAAAAGATATTATGGCTGCTGTGGCTAGCTGTAACAGTACCCTGAAGGTGCTCTCTGTGCAAGTTGGCAGCCTGAGGTCAGATGTGTCTATAATTAGGCATGACCTTCACAAGATATCTGAACGCACCTCTGAATTGGAGAAGAGGGTGTCTACTATAGAAGATGATGTTCGGCCTCTGCAAATGGCGGCAAAAACAACTGCTAAGGACATAGCTGCTTTATATGCTAAAACTGACGATCTGGAGAACAGGTCCAGAAGGAACAACCTGCGGATTGTGGGAATGCCAGAAAAGACGGAGGGAGATAACGCTACAGAGTTTGTGGAGAAATGGTTGCATCAGCTTTTTAATGAGAAAGGCCTATCTTCCCTGTATGCGGTGGAGCGGGCGCACAGAGTCCCCATGCGGCCGCTTCCGCCAGGCAGAACACCTCGTCCTATACTGGCGAAGATCCTGCACTTTAAAGATCGGGACACTATCCTGCGGCAATCAAGGGACAATGAGGAGATGGTCCTGAACGGGGTGAAAGTGTCCATATTTCCGGATTATTCCAATGAAGTGCAGCGGAGGAGAAGTAGATTTATAGACATAAAGAAAAGGCTGAGAGCTCTACAAGTACAATATGCTATGTTGTTTCCTGCTAAGCTGCGTGTGGTGGCACTGGGATCCACCAGATTTTTTGAAGATCCGGAGGAGGCGACGCAGTGGCTGGACGTCCACGAGCGACAATTGAGAAGTGGGGCCCTGAACACTTGAAGGAGGCTAAGATATAGTTTCTTATGTTCAATGTTTATTTGCATTTGCACTCTAGGGTTGCTATAAAGGTTGCAACAGTTAAGAAGTGTATTATGTAATGCTACCACAAGGTAGATCCTGTGGAGGGAGTAGGTTGCTGAGAGTAAAATGGATTTCTCAGATGTGGGGAGGATTCTCTACCTGAGAGATGTTGTTATAATCTGTCATGATTGTTATATGTTGGGGGGTAAGTTGCTCTCAGAGGGCCCAGTTTTAATGTGTGAGATTGATATCATAGGGAAAACGTTCCCCAGTTATATGAATCTGAGTGGGAAAGGGGGGGTGGGAGGTTGGGTAGGGAGTTGGGGGGAAGAGATATGGTCTTGAAATATAAGCTGAGGAAGTTGGAGTGGGATGTGAGATCCAAGTATGGTCTGAAGTTTTACCATGTCACAGGTGATTAGAGTTTTAAGCTGGAATGTGAGAGGGATGGCAGATGCACGAAAAAGACAGTGTGTTTTTCAATACTTGGGGCGGTTTCAGCCGGCTATATGTTGTCTTCAGGAAACGCATCTGATTGGTGAAAATTTACACTGGATGAGTAAAAATTGGGTGACATATGCGTTACATTCAACTCATTCTTCTCACTCTAGAGGGGTTAATATGATTGTGCATAGTAGCATTAGGTATGAACATATGCAGGAATGTGTGGATGCGGATGGTAGATATGTGTGTGTGGTGTGTAAGGTAGACGGAATACAGGTGGTGCTGGTGTCTGTGTATGTGCCCCCACCATTTGCATCCCCACTGATAAGAGAGATTATGGATTTTGTGGCGGACTTCCCTGGGCTGCCGTGGCTACTGGTTGGGGACTTTAATTGCACGCTAAATGACTCCCTAGATAGATGTCGGGTGGAAGGAGCAGGGGGTTTACCGGGGAGTGTGGCTCTCAGGAATATCATAGGTGAAATAGGTGTGCATGATGTATGGAGATTGCGTAACCCTGATAAGCGTGAATTCTCATGCAGATCAGCCGCGCATCATTCGTTATCGCGTATTGATTTGGCCCTTGCTAATGATATAATGCTGCCTCTGGTTGGGGATGTTGTTTATCATCCTCGGTCGTTGTCTGACCATTCTTTGGTGCAGATTGACTTGTGCCTGGGGGTGCTCAGACAGGGACCGAGGCTGTGGAAGTGTAACTCACATTGGCTAAATGTGCTGGGCGATCTGTCTGGGATCTCTCTTGAAATTAAGGAGTTTTTTGCTATCAATACAGGGACGGCCTCGGTACCGGGTGTTTGGGACGCCATGAAAGCATTTCTGAGGGGAGTCTTGATGAAAGAAATTAATAAGCATAAATCTAGGTCTAGGGAGGCAGATGTTAAGGCGCATGTACTGGTGGCTGAGGCGGAGAGAGAGTTTGGTAGATCCCCCACCCTGATTAATAGCGAGGCGCTGGCGGTTGCTCAGGAGCAGCTGAGGTGTCATTTAGTGCAGGCTGCGGAGAGAAAGAGAAGTTTTTACCGTCAGAGATCCTTTGAAGAAGGTGAGAAGGTGGGTCATCTGTTGGTGGTATCACAGGCTCAGAGAGGCTCCTCTTGTATCCAGGTACTGAGAGATGGCAGAGGGAATAGTAGCCAGGATACGAAAGGAATATTAGATATTCTAAAAAGCTTTTATGTATCTTTGTATGCTTCCACTGGCTCTAGTTCTGAGGAGGCTCTTAATGAATTCCTAGGGGAGGCACAGCTATCGAGGCTGTCAGAGGAGGATAGAGTAAGGCTGGAAGAGCCGATTTCATTGGAGGAACTGGAAGCTGCGCTTGGGGGTATGGCGAATGGTAAGGCGCCTGGAGCTGATGGCCTCCCAGTGGAGGTGTATAAAAAGCTGCAAGGGATATTACTCCCGGAATTACTTAAGGTGCTTGAGCACTCGTTGGAGGCAGGTTCGCTACCACATTCGATGCAGGAAGCTATAATTGTGGTTATACCTAAACCTGGGAAGGATCCTAAAATACCGGATTCCTACAGACCAATTTCGCTTCTCACAGCTGATGTTAAGCTCCTGGCGAAGGTGTTGGCGAACAGGCTGTCCAAAGTAATTCTGACTATAGTGCACCCGGACCAGACGGGTTTTATGCCTGGGAAATCGACGGCTATTAATCTCCGTAGGCTGTATGCTAGCTTAAATATTCCGGCGGATAACTGTGGAGACAGGGCCTTGCTTGCTCTTGACGCCGCCAAGGCGTTCGATAGTGTGGAGTGGAGCTACTTGTGGGGGGTCTTGAAAACTATGGGTTTTGGAGCACGGTTCATTCAGTGGGTAAAGGTCCTATACTCTAGTCCTAAGGCGAGAATCAGAGCTAATGGAGGGTTGTCAGATTGTTTCGCTCTGGCCAGGGGCACCAGACAGGGATGCCCATTGTCGCCCTTATTGTTTGCTCTCGCAATAGAACCGCTTGCGGCGCATATTCGCTTATCAACAAATATAGTGGGGTTTAGGTATGGTGGGCTGCACAATAAAGTGGCTATGTACGCTGATGATACTCTGCTTTTTATGGGCAATACTGGTGCGTCCCTGGATGCGGCCATGGCATTGATTGACAGATTTGGTGGCTTCTCTGGACTTCAGATAAACTGGCAAAAATCCTCTTTGATGCCAATAGATGGGCAGGCCTTGTCAGGCAGACAAGTAGATAGCCTGGTGCCATGGGTGGATAAATTTAAATATCTGGGACTATATATAACACCGAGACTATCGGATTTTGAAGACCTTAATTTATCCCTATTGCTGGCTACTTTCAGGCTTAAAGTAAGGTCATGGTGTAGACTCTTTCTTTCGGTGGTAGGTAGAGTTAATCTTTTAAAAATGGTTATGATGCCCCAGTTGCTGTATGTACTGAATAATGCTCCCGTATGGATTCCCCAGGATAGATTCAAGAAAATTCATTCTATATTTAGGGATCTCACTTGGAAATATGGGCAGGCTAGGATTAAACTGGAGACATTGCAATATCCTAAGTCGGAAGGGGGCCTGGCTGTTCCTAATGCATGGATTTACTTTCTGGCTTCCCAATGTCAACACTTTAAGGGATGGATTGATCTACAAGCTCCAGATATGACAGGGCAGATATTGCAACACTGGTTGGGCAGTCGTGACCTCATGGGCATTCTGGAAGGCTCAGGAATGCATGCTGGGAGAGGAAAACTCCCTCTTATTGAACTTATGAAAAAAGTTTGGGCAAAGGTGAAGCAGCTAAGAGGTGTAGGTGGAATTAGTGAACTTTCCCCTATTGGAAAGAATCATCTGTTGCCCGAATTTTTTGCCATACCAGGACTTAGAAATTGGGAAACTTATGGAGTGACGAGAATTGGCCAATTAATCAAGGACAAGATATGTAAGTCATTTCAAAACCTGCAGCAGGAATTTAACATTCCTAGGGGGTGGTTTTATAAATATCTCCAGGTGAGGCATGCCCTTGAGGTCACACTGCGGAAAGGATGTGTGATAGCTCAAATGGAGACGGTTCATAAGCTTGTTCTCCCGTCAGGAGGAGGAAAAAGAGGGCTGATATCACAGTTGTATGCTCTTTTATTGGAAAAATTCCTGGAGGGGTTTCCGCTCTCAAGAATGAAAAAATGGGAGGCTGACGTGGGGGTTATGTCTAAAGACAAGTGGGAAGATATATTGGAAGGGGTCCCCAAGGTGTCCTTGAGCGAACAGGGCAAACTATCCCAGCTATTTATTATACATAGAGTGTACAAAACACCGGTGTTTCTAAAAAAGGTTGGAGTAAGAATTGATGACAGGTGTCCAAAATGTATGGAAGAGGGGGCGGATTTGCTACATATGCTGTGGTCTTGCCCAGTAATTGGTAATTATTGGGAGGAGGTAAGAAATATGATTAATAGCAGAATGACATTGAGAATCCAAAAGGACCCAAAGGTGTGTGTACTGGGATACGTGTCTGAGATTGAAGGGAATGAATCGGTTAAGGTAGCTGTGGGGAGGTTGCTATATGTGGCCAGGAAACTGATTGCTATGAGGTGGATCCAGGGAAGTCCGCCTACACTGAGTGAGTTTGAACGGAAGGTGAATGACATGATGATACTTGAGAAAGGGGTGTATGTGAAGAGAGGATGTCCGCAAAAGTTTGATAAATTGTGGAGTGATTGGTTATCTCACACTCATGTGGTTATATAAGCTCGTCAAAATCAAGACTAGTTATAAGGGAGGGGGGCGTTAGGCAAGGTGGGGGGGGAAGGGATTTGGGGGGGATTTAGATATGTATAATCCTTGGTTTCAAATATTTGTTTTAACATGTATACACATTATGTACTGTTATTGGATAAACTATGTGTCGTTATTGGTACGGTTACTGTTGCACTCTGACTCCACATGGTGGATAAAGTAAGAAAGAAAAAACAACGAACTGTTTGTTGTAACACTCTGTATTTATTTTTCAATAAAAACGACTTGATTTAAAAAAAAAAAAGAGGAAAATCTTTCCTCTTTAGGTATTCCAGAAGTCTCAGTGCCAGAAAATGTGCCAAACTGCGGATGGAACCAAAAGGCCCCAAAAAACGGCGACTTATCAGTGGACTCCTGTTTACGGTTATTTATGGCAAACTCAGCCAAAGACAAAAATGAAGACCACTCCTCCTCATTCTCTGAGACAAAACTTCTCAAATAAGTCTCCAGATTCTGGTTAGTGCTTTTAGTCTGTCCGTTTGACTGAGGATGAAAGGCCGAAGAGAAGGACAATTGTATCCCCAGGCGAGTACAGAACGCCTTCCAACGCCTTGGAAACAAACTGAGTCCCCTATCAGACACCACATCAGAGGGAATACCATGTAGCTTCCCGATGTTATAGACAAACACGTGTGCGAGAATTTTAGCATTAGGTACACCTGATAATGCTATAAAGTGTGACATCTTGCTGAAGCGATCAACAACCACCAGAATCACAGTTTTTTTGAGGAATTCAGCAAATCTGTGATAAAGTCCATGGATAAATGAGTCCAAGTTTGGGACGGGATAGACAACAGAAGTAGAGATCCTGAAGGCCGAGTATGTGTCAACTTGGCACGTGCACAAGTCTCACAAGCTGACACATAGCCCTCAACACATTTGCACAACCCCGGCCACCAGAATCTACGAAAAATGAGATCGACCTTAGCTCTGCTCCCAGGGTGTCCTGTAAGAACTGTATGGTGATGTTCCTCGAACAAACCTTGTGCTGTAATTCCGAAGGAACAAACAACTTCCCCGGATGACAGGAATTCGGTGCATCTCCATGGGCCTCCAACAACTCTGCCTCAAGGTCAGGATAAAGGGCGGATATTACCACCCCTTCAGCTAATATAGGACCAGGATCTCCTGAATCACCCCCCCCCCCCCCCCCCCCCCCCCAGGAAAGCTACGCGACAAAGCATCCGCCTTGACATTCTTAACCCCAGGGTGATAGGTGTCAACGAAATTAAATCTGGTAAAAAAAACAACAACCATCTGGCCTGCCTTGGGTTCAGACGTTTAGCCGACTCCAGATGAGCCAGATTTTTGTGATCGGTAATTACCGTAATGGGATGAATCGCTCCTTCCAACTAATGACGCCATTCCTTAAAAGCCAACTTAATGACCAACAACTCTCTATTACCTACGTCATAATTTTTTTCAGCAGTAGAGAGCTTCTTAGAGAAGAAAGCACATGAACGCCATTTACTAGGTGAAGGACCCTGCGACAAGACTGCTCCTACCCCAACCTCGGATGAATCAACTTCCACAATAAATGGCTGTGACACATCAGGTTGCACCAGTATAGGAACAGAAGCAAAACATTTTTTCACAGCTGAAAAGGCTTGCAATGCCACATCAGACCAGACTGAGATATCCGAACCTTTCCTAGTCATGTCCATCAAAGGTTTAACAACAGTCGAGTAGTTAAAAATGAATTTACGGTAGTTGTTGGTGAACCCAAAAAATCGCATAAGCACTTTCAGATTTTCGATTTCAGTCCAACACAGCACGGACCTTTTAAGGATCCATACTAAAACCTGAAGATGAGAGTAGGTAACCCAGGAATTGCACTTACGGAACTGCAAATACACACTTCTCCATCTTAGCATACAGTTTATTCTCTCTTAGGATCTGTAACACTTGTCTCACGTGATTCTGATGCGTCTCCATGTCAGGAGAATAAATTAGAATGTCATCCAGATACATCACAACAAACTTGCCCACCAGATGATAAAAGATGTCATTGATGAAATGTTGAAAAACCGCAGGAGCATTGGTTAACCCAAAAGGCATGACCACCGTCTTCCATTCGTACCCCTCCTTGACCCTTACCAGATAATATGCCCCCCCCAAATGTAACTTAGAGAACACCTTGGCACGGACAATCTGATTGAACAAATCAGGGATCAAAGGAAGGGGATAAGGATCACGGACGGTATTGCAATTAAGCTCACAGAAGTCCAAACATGGCCTAAGAATTCCATCTTTTTTCTTAACAAAGAAGAACCCTGCATCCACTGGGGATTTGGATGGTCTAATATGACCTTTAGCCAAATTCTCGGTGATATATTCTCGCATGGCTGCTCTTTCGGGTTCAGAAAGATTATACAACCGAGACTTGGGCAACCTAGCTCCGGGAACAAGGTTGACGGGGCAATCATACTCCCGATGTGGAGGTAACTCCTGGTCTCCACTCTCAGATGATACATCAGAAATAAATGAAGGTACAACTTTAGTGGTTACAACAGAAAGCGACGTGCTAAGACAGTTGTCTATACAATAATCACACCAATCAAGAATCTGTCTAGCTTGCCAATCAATGGTAGGATTATCTTTGCTTAACCATGGTAAACCTAACCCCAAGGGAGCAGGCAGACTCTGGATTCTTGATGAATATCAACCACCTTTAAACAGATGTCCTGCACCATTTGTCACAAACATTTCTGTGTGAGTGGAGTGGAATCAATTGCAAACACCGAAATATTTTTGTCTAAACCACTTGTTGTCAACCCATGCATACGGACGAACTGACCATCAACTAGGTTAACCCCTGCCCCACTGTCAATAAACACTTCAATTCCCACAGTTTTGGAATCTAATGCCATCTCGGCAGACAGGAGAAATCGAGTAGTACCGGCAAATGACAAAAGTAAATTCTCATATTTCCCACCCACACCACCAAGAGTGAGATGAGGACTATACATTTTTTTTCCTTTTTCACCGTTGCGCTGAACATAAGGACATACGTTAACAAAATGTCCCCTTTTTCCACAGAAAAAGCAGAGTCTCTTCTTAAGCCTAAAGTCCTTATCACCAGTTCGGGGGTCGCTCCCCCCAGCTGCATTGGCTCGTCACCAGACATGAACTCAAGTGTCTCTCTACCCAAAGTGTCAGAAGATGCCGCCACCCCATATAATAATACATCCTGAGTGAGAGGAACCTTGGATCTCTCCCTCAGGCGTCTATCAATACGTACAGCAAGAGACATGGCCGCTTTCAATGACTCAGGACATTCGTAAAACGCCAATGCGTCCTTCAGGCTCTCGGATAACCCTTGACAGAATTGACTACGGAGAGCTGGGTCATTCCACTCCATATCCGTAGCCCATCTCCTAAATTCAGAGCAATAGGTCTCCGCAGAATGCTCTCCCTGCCGTAAGCCACGCAACTTAGTCTCGGCCAGGGAGATCTGATCTGGGTCATCGTAGATAAGACCCAGAGCTCCAAAAAAATTTATCTACCGACCGGAGGGACTGTGATCCGGTCGGCAACGAAAAAGCCCAAGACTGAGCGTTACCTTTAAGTAACAAAATGATTATACCCACTCTTTGACTCCCGTCCCCAGAAGAGTTAGGACGTAGTCAAAAATATAATTTGCACGACTAAACTGAATAAAGTTGTCACTTCTTCCTGAAAATCTATCCGGGAGAGCGACCTTAGGTTCACGACAGGCCTCATTCCCAATGCCGGAACCAGCCATCTCTGGATCTGTGAGACGGTTGTGCGGAGGTCAGCTACCTCCAAAGAGAGCCCCTGCAGTTGTCCGACCAGTGCAGAAATAGTATCCATCGCTGCACTGACACAAACAAAATGGCGTTTTTTTGGGCGGTTGATAATGTCACAATGTAGGGGAAAGGGAGGAACACCAGAATGACAACAGAAGGAAAATGACCAGGAACTAGGCCTCCAGGCTAGAGAAAAGGGAAACGGTTACCACCTAGGAAACCCTAGACCTAGCCCTGATTTCTGTCAGTATGAAAAGACCCCAAACATGGGAATATTCATACACCGGGAACCTAGGCCCTAGTAGTGACAGGGTCAGGACAGGAGTAGTGACAGGGTCTGAAACTACTGATTCCTTCCCAGATTAACAAACCAGCGTCTCCCTGAGGCCCATTAAACAACGAGCAAATGGGAACAACAAAATACAAAGAGAAGTACACTTATCTTCAATAGAAAATGAATGAGCAGGAACTCAGAAGAGAACCACACACCAGCTCTTCCAACTCCAGGCAGATAATATCAACCGCATGAAATGAAGTGTGAGTCCAGACTAAATAGAGGATCAGCAATGACCACAAGCTGCACCTGAGACAAGAGGTGTGGTCATTAGCAACAACAACACTGCAACAAGTGATAACAGAGAGACTGTCAGATAACCTCACGTGCAGCCAGTCTCTCAGATCTTCTAACTTCTGTCTTGGGATGGACCGTGACACAGTGATTGGCTGCAGGCGGCGTCAAACCGGATGTTTATGTATGATTTTAACTATTAAGTGACAGCTGCACTATGGATGGCTTTGTACTGAAGCTGTGGCTTGATAGTTAAAGGGGTTCTGCAGTTTTTTTTTAACTGATGATCTATCCTCTGGATAGATCATCAGCATATGATCGGCGGGGTCCGACACCCGGGACCCCTGCCGATCAGCTGTTTGAGAAGGCAGCGGCGCTGGCAGTAGCACCGCGGCCTTCTCGCTGTTTACTGCAGGCCCACTGACGTCACGACTAGTATCAATAGCCTGGGCGGGGCTAAGCTCTGTTCATTTGAATGGAGCTTAGCCCCGCCCAGGCCATTGATACTAGTCGTGACATCACTGGGTTTGTGGTAAACAGCAATAAAGGCCGCGGCACTACTGCCAGCGCCGCTGCCTTCTCAAACAGCTGATCGGCAGGGGTCCCGGGTGTTGTATCCCCACCGATCAGATGCTGATGATCTATCCAGAGTAGTGTTGAGCGAACAGTTCGAGCATAGTTCGGGTCCGTACCGAATTTTGGGGTGTTCGTGACACGGACCCGAACCCGAACTTTTTCGTAAAAGTTCGGGTTCGTCGTTCGGCATGTATTTTGGCGCATTTTGAAAGGCTGCAAAGCAGCCAATCAACATGCATCATACTACTTGCCCTAAGATGCCATCGCAGCCATGCCTACTATTGGCAAGGCTGTGATTGGCCAAGTGCAGCATGTGACTCAGCCTCTTTATAAGCTTGTGCGCACGTCGGGACGTGCTCACTCCCGATGTGAATAGAACAGGGATAGACGCAGCTGATGCTAGGGCGAGAATAGGCAGGGATAATTGAATAACTGGAAGCAAATTTCTCTCCTCCACCTGTGATTCATCTGAACAACTGCAGCTGAGCTGCTTTTTTGATAGGGATTGGCTATTTTTAGAGTGGCCAGAGTGATTTTTCCATCCACATGTACCTGGGCTGACCGCCGGCCGCCATTTTGCGACTTGTAGTGCTGCAGCAGAAGCTGCCACAGTGTGCATTCCAAAGCTCCAAACAAGTCAGACATCTACACCTGGGATTCAGACCAATAGCGATTTAGCAGCACAGTCCAAGGCTATTTTTTTTAAAGGTTGTGCAGACCATTTTGTGGCACATGTTACTGGGCTGATAGGCGGCGGCCATCTCGGGACTAGTGCTGCAGCACAATCTCTCCCAACGTCCATTAATCACTTGTAATAGTGGTCTGTGCCATAGAAATCCTACATCAGGGACTTGGGTGTGCTTGTGTCACCCCTACTAATACCAGTCCACCTGTAATCCATACAGTGAAAAGCCATAAAGTATTCCAGTGAGGGAATTTTTTTTTTATTTAAAAAAGGCCAAGTTAGTTTATCTGGCGTTCAATATACTAGATACAGTTAGGCCTGCGTTTCATACATCTGGAATTAGCAAACTAATGTGCTGGGGTTGGGAAAACATATATGTACCCATACTAGAATCTGTCAAAGAAAGCGGTACTCACATATAACAGTCATTCCATCTGTAATCCATACAGTCAAAAGACTGAAAGTATTCCAGTGAGGGAATTTTTTTTATTTAAAAAAGGCCAAGTTAGTTTATCTGGCGTTCAATATACTAGATACAGTTAGGCCTGCGTTTCATACATCTGGAATTAGCAAACTAATGTGCTGGGGTTGGGAAAACATATATGTACCCATACTAGAATCTGTCAAAGAAAGCGGTACTCACATATAACAGTCATTCCATCTGTAATCCATACAGTCAAAAGACTGAAAGTATTCCAGTGAGGGAATTTTTTTTATTTAAAAAAGGCCAAGTTAGTTTATCTGGCGTTCAATATACTAGATACAGTTAGGCCTGCGTTTCATACATCTGGAATTAGCAAACTAATGTGCTGGGGTTGGGAAAACATATATGTACCCATACTAGAATCTGTCAAAGAAAGCGGTACTCACATATAACAGTCATTCCATCTGTAATCCATACAGTCAAAAGACTGAAAGTATTCCAGTGAGGGAATTTTTTTTATTTAAAAAAGGCCAAGTTAGTTTATCTGGCGTTCAATATACTAGATACAGTTAGGCCTGCGTTTCATACATCTGGAATTAGCAAACTAATGTGCTGGGGTTGGGAAAACATATATGTACCCATACTAGAATCTGTCAAAGAAAGCGGTACTCACATATAACAGTCATTCCATCTGTAATCCATACAGTCAAAAGACTGAAAGTATTCCAGTGAGGGAATTTTTTTTATTTAAAAAAGGCCAAGTTAGTTTATCTGGCGTTCAATATACTAGATACAGTTAGGCCTGCGTTTCATACATCTGGAATTAGCAAACTAATGTGCTGGGGTTGGGAAAACATATATGTACCCATACTAGAATCTGTCAAAGAAAGCGGTACTCACATATAACAGTCATTCCATCTGTAATCCATACAGTCAAAAGACTGAAAGTATTCCAGTGAGGGAATTTTGTTTATTTAAAAAAGGCCAAGTTAGTTTATCTGGCGTTCAATATACTAGATACAGTTAGGCCTGCGTTTCATACATCTGGAATTAGCAAACTAATGTGCTGGGGTTGGGAAAACATATATGTACCCATACTAGAATCTGTCAAAGAAAGCGGTACTCACATATAACAGTCATTCCATCTGTAATCCATACAGTCAAAAGACTGAAAGTATTCCAGTGAGGGAATTTTTTTTTTATTTAAAAAAGGCCAAGTTAGTTTATCTGGCGTTCAATATACTAGATACAGTTAGGCCTGCGTTTCATACATCTGGAATTAGCAAACTAATGTGCTGGGGTTGGGAAAACATATATGTACCCATACTAGAATCTGTCAAAGAAAGCGGTACTCACATATAACAGTCATTCCATCTGTAATCCATACAGTCAAAAGACTGAAAGTATTCCAGTGAGGGGATTTTTTTTATTTAAAAAAGGCCAAGTTAGTTTATCTGGCGTTCAATATACTAGATACAGTTAGGCCTGCGTTTCATACATCTGGAATTAGCAAACTAATGTGCTGGGGTTGGGAAAACATATATGTACCCATACTAGAATCTGTCAAAGAAAGCGGTACTCACATATAACAGTCATTCCATCTGTAATCCATACAGTCAAAAGACTGAAAGTATTCCAGTGAGGGGATTTTTTTTATTTAAAAAAGGCCAAGTTAGTTTATCTGGCGTTCAATATACTAGATACAGTTAGGCCTGCGTTTCATACATCTGGAATTAGCAAACTAATGTGCTGGGGTTGGGAAAACATATATGTACCCATACTAGAATCTGTCAAAGAAAGCGGTACTCACATATAACAGTCATTCCATCTGTAATCCATACAGTCAAAAGACTGAAAGTATTCCAGTGAGGGGATTTTTTTTATTTAAAAAAGGCCAAGTTAGTTTATCTGGCGTTCAATATACTAGATACAGTTAGGCCTGCGTTTCATACATCTGGAATTAGCAAACTAATGTGCTGGGGTTGGGAAAACATATATGTACCCATACTAGAATCTGTCAAAGAAAGCGGTACTCACATATAACAGTCATTCCATCTGTAATCCATACAGTCAAAAGACTGAAAGTATTCCAGTGAGGGAATTTTTTTTTTATTTAAAAAAGGCCAAGTTAGTTTATCTGGCGTTCAATATACTAGATACAGTTAGGCCTGCGTTTCATACATCTGGAATTAGCAAACTAATGTGCTGGGGTTGGGAAAACATATATGTACCCATACTAGAATCTGTCAAAGAAAGCGGTACTCACATATAACAGTCATTCCATCTGTAATCCATACAGTCAAAAGACTGAAAGTATTCCAGTGAGGGGATTTTGCTTATAAAAAATAATATATTTCATTGTGGTGCGAGTTGAATCGCAACAATGAAGAAAAATACTATTAAGGGACGAGGACGCGGTCATGGTGGTGTCCGTGGAGCCTCTGTTGCTGGTAGAGGACGTGGCCGTTCGGCCCCAGGCGCACACAGTAGGGAACGAACTCCCTCAACTAGCCGGCAGAATGTACCGCAATATCTCGTGGGGCCCAATGCTGCTCTTAGGATGGTAAGGCCTGAGCAGGTACAGGCATTAATCGATTGGGTGGCCGACAGTGCTTCCAGCACGTTCACCACATGGTCTTCCACCCAGTCTTCTGCGGAAAGCGCACAGGTGGCACCTGAAAACCAAGCCCATCAGTCTGTCACATCACCCCCAAGCATATCAGGGAAACGGTCTGAGCCACAAGTTATGCAGCAGTCTTATCTTCTGTTTGAAGACTCTGCTTCCAGGGTTTCCCAGGGGCGTCCACCTAGCCCTTCCCCAGTGGAGGAAGACATACCATGCACTGACGCACAACCACTTATGTCTCCAGATGAAGAGGACATGGGAATACCACCACAGCAGAGTCACCGACTCTCTGATGATGACGAAACACAGGTGCCCACTGCCGCGTCTTTTTGCAGTGTGCAGACTGAACAGGAGGAGGTCAGGGAGGGAGACTGGGTGGAAGACGATGCAGAGGACGATGAGGTCTTAGACCCCACATGGACTGAAGGTCGTGGCGATGACTTTCACAGTTCAGAGGAAGAGGTAGTGGTGAGACCGAGACAACAGCGAAGCCAAAGAGGGAGCAGGGGGCCAAAGCAGACGAGCCGCCGCCCCCAGAGTTCGCCTGCTACTGGACATCGCCAACAGGGACCCAGCCCCACAAAGGCAGCTTCAAAGAGTTCCCTGGCATGGCACTTCTTTAAACAATGTCCTACCGACAAGACCCGAGTGACTTGCACGCTCTGCCATCAGAGCCTGAGGCGAGGCATTAACGTTCTGAACCTCAGCACAACCTGCATGACCAGGCATCTACATGCAAAGCATGAACTGCAGTGGGGTACACACCTTAAAAACCAGGCACTCGCTGAGGCTCCCCCTGCTCCCTCTACCGCTGCTGCCTCGGCTTCCGCCTCGAGAGGAATGTTGCCACCTGCCGAGCAGCAAACAGAGGATGTGCCACCGACACCACCGCCACCGTCACCGTCAACTAGCGTCTCCACTATATCACACAGCAGCGTTCAGCTCTCAATATTTCAAACCTTAGAGAGGAAGCGCAAATTCCCCCCGAGTCACCCTCGAGCCCTTGGCCTGAACGCCAGCATTTCTAAACTGCTGGCCTTTGAAATGCTGTCATTCCGGCTGGTGGACACAGACAGCTTCAAACAGCTGATGGCCATGGCTGTCCCGCAGTATGTGGTTCCCAGCCGCCACTACTTCTCCAAGACAGCCGTGCCTTCCCTGCACATGCAAGTGTCCGATAAAATCAAGTGTGCACTGCGCAACGCCATTTGTGGCAAGGTCCACCTAACCACAGATACGTGGACCAGTAAGCACGGCCAGGGACGCTATATCTCACTAACTGCACACTGGATGAATGTAGTGGCGGCTGGGCCCCCGGCGGACAGTTCCTTGGCGCACGTCCTTCCGCCCCCTAGGATCGCAGGGCATCATTCTCTGCCTCCTGTAGCCTCCTCCTCCTACTCGGCTTCCTCCTCCACTGCTTCCACCAGCTCATCCGGTCAGCCACACACCTTCACCACCAACTTCAGCACAGCCCGGGGTAAACGTCAGCAGGCCATTCTGAAACTCATATGTTTGGGGGACAGGCCCCACAGCGCAAAGGAGTTGTGGCGGGGTATTGAACAACAGACCGACGAGTGGTTTCTGCCGGTGGGCCTCAAGTCAGGCCTGGTGGTATGCGATAATGGGCGAAATCTCGTGGCAGCTCTGGGACTAGCCGGTTTGACGCACATCCCTTGCCTGGCGCATGTGCTGAACTTGGTGGTGCAGAGGTTAATTCACCACTACCCCAACATGTCAGAGCTGCTGCATAAAGTGCGGGCCGTCTGTGCGCGCTTCCACCGTTCACATCCTGCCGCTGCTCGCCTGTCTACGCTACAGCGGAACTTCGGCCTTCCCGCTCACCGCCTCATATGCGACGTGCCCACCCGGTGGAACTCCACCTTGCACATGCTGGAGAGACTGTGCGAGCAGCAGCAGGCCATAGTGGAGTTTCAGCTGCAGCACGCTCGCGTCAGTCGTACTGCCGAACAGCACCACTTCACCACCAATGATTGGGCCTCCATGCGAGACCTGTGTGCCCTGCTGCGCTGTTTCGAGTACTCCACCAACATGGCCAGTGGCGATGACACTGTTATCAGCGTTACAATACCACTTCTATGTCTCCTTGAGAAAACACTTAGGGCAATGATGTTAGAGGAGGTGGCCCAGGTGGAGGAGGAGGAGGAGGATGAGGGCTCGTTTCTAACACTTTCGGGCCAGTCTGTTCGAAGTGGCTCAGAGGGAGGTTTGTTTAAGCAGCAGAGGACAGGTTCACAAGTCGCCAGCCAAGGCACTGTACTGGAGGACGAGGAGGATGAGGAGGAGGAGGTGGAGGGGGACGAGGATGACGCAAGTTCACAGCGGGGTGGCAGCCCAGGCCCATCACTGGTGCGTGGCTGGGGGGATACGGTGGACGATGACGATACGCCTCCCACAGAGGACAGCTTGTCCTTACCCATGGGTAGCCTGGCCCACATGAGCGAATATATGCTCCAATGCCTGCGCAACGACAGCAGAGTTGCCCACGTTTTAACGTGTGCAGACTACTGGGTGGCCACCCTGCTGGATCCCCGGTATAAAGACAATGTGCCCACTTTAATTCCTGAACTGGAGCGCGACCGTAAGATGCGCGAGTACAAGCGCACGCTGATAGAGGCGCTCTTGAGAGCATTCCCACATGTCACAGGGGAACAGGTGGAAGGTGAAGGCAGAGGAGTGGCAAGAGGTCGCCAACGCAGCTGTGTCACGGCCAGCTCATCTGAGGGCAGGGTTAGCATGGCAGAAATGTGGAAAAGTTTTGTCTCCACGCCACAGCTATCTACACCGACACCTGATACGGAACGTGTTAGCAGGAGGCAGCATTTCACTAACATGGTTGAACAGTATGTCTGCACACCCCTCCACATCCTGACGGATGGTTCGGCCCCATTCAACTACTGGGTTTCGAAATTGTCCACGTGGCCAGAGTTAGCATGTTATGCCTTGGAGGTGCTTTCCTGCCCGGCGGCCAGCGTTTTATCTGAACGCGTATTCAGCACGGCAGGGGGCGTCATTACTGACAAGCGCAGCCGCCTGTCCACAGCCAACGTGGACAAGCTGACCTTCATAAAGATGAACCAGGCATGGATCCCACAGGACCTGTCCCTCCCTTGTGCAGAGTAGTCCTTATTAACTGCCTAAAACATGTCTTGTTGTGCTACGGGCCACTTCTTTATTTGATACAAATTTTATGAAACCCACAGTTGAATGAAACTCTTCTCTGTCTGGGCGCCGGGGCCTAACCAGATGAAAGTGGCCGGTTAAACTAACGGGTGACATGAAGCCATAACCTCTGCCATGCTACCTCTGTCTTCTGTCTGGGTGCTGAGGCCTAAGTCAAATAAAGCGGTCTTCTGCTGTGCTGGGGGATATGAAGCTAATCTCTGACCTCTCTCCTCTGTCTGGGTCCAAAGGCCTAAATCACTGAAAGAGGCCTTCTCCTGTGGTGTGTGATATGATGCCAGAATATGTGCTGTGGGGCCTCTCTCCTCTTCCTGGGTGCAGGGGTCAAATAAACTAAATTGTGGCCTACTCCTGTGGTGGTTGATATGATGCCTGATTCTCTGATGTGGAACCTCTCTCCTCTGTTTGGGTGAAGGGGTCAAAGTAACTAAATGGTGGCTTCTCCTGTGGTGGCTGATATGATGCCAGAATATGTGCTGTGGTGCCTCTCTCCTCTTCCTGGGTGCAGGGGTCAAAGTAACTAAATGGTGGCTTCTCCTGTGGTGGCTGATATGATGCCAGAATATGTGCTGTGGGGCCTCTCTCCTCTTCCTGGGTGCAGGGGTCAAAGTAACTCAATGGTGGCTTCTCCTGTGCTGATTGATATAAAGCTGATGGTTGTGCCATCTGACATGGTTGCCAGGGTCTGATTCAATGGGGGCCTACTCCTGTGGTGGGTGATCTAAATGCCTGATTCTCTGCTGTGAAACCTCTCTCCTCCGTCTGGGTGTAGGGGTCAAAGTCTTTCAAAGTCGCCTTCTCCTGTGCTGATTGATATGAAGCTGATGGTTGTGCCATCTGACATGGTTGCCGGGGTCCCATTAAATTGTGGCCTACTCCTGTGGTGGTTGATATGATGCCTGATTCTCTGATGTGGAACCTCTCTCCTCTGTTTGGGTGAAGGGGTCAAAGTAACTAAATGGTGGCTTCTCCTGTGGTGGCTGATATGATGCCAGAATATGTGCTGTGGGGCCTCTCTCCTCTTCCTGGGTGCAGGGGTCAAAGTAACTCAATGGTGGCTTCTCCTGTGGTGGCTGATATGATGCCAGAATATGTGATGTGGTGCCTCTCTCCTCTTCCTGGGTGCGGGGGTCAAAGTAACTCAATGGTGGCTTCTCCTGTGGTGGCTGATATGATGCCAGAATATGTGCTGTGGTGCCTCTCTCCTCTTCCTGGGTGCGGGGGTCAAAGTAACTCAATGGTGGCTTCTCCTGTGGTGGCTGATATGATGCCAGAATATGTGCTGTGGTGCCTCTCTCCTCTTCCTGGGTGCAGGGGTCAAAGTAACTAAATGGTGGCTTCTCCTGTGGTGGTTGATATGATGCCTGATTCTCTGCTGTGAAACCTCTCTCCTCCATCTGGGTGTAGGGGTCAAAGTCTTTCAAAGTCGCCTTCTCCTGTGCTGATTGATATGAAGCTGATGGTTGTGCCATCTGACATGGTTGCCGGGGTCCCATTAAATTGGGGCCTACTCCTGTGGTGGGTGATCTAAATGCCTGATTCTCTGCTTTGAAACCTCTCTCCTCCGTCCGGGTGTAGGGGTCAAAGTCTGTCAAAGTCGCCTTCTCCTGTGCTGATTGATATAAAGCTTATGCTTGTGCCATCTGACATGGTTGCCGGGGTCTGATTCAATGGTGGCCTACTCCTGTGGTGGGTGATCTAAATGCCTGATTCTCTGCTGTGTAACCTCTCTCCTCCGTCTGGGTGTAGGGGTCAAAGTAACTAAATGGTGGCCTACTCCTGTGGTGGGTGATATGATGCCTGGTTCTCTGCTGTGGGACCTCTCTCCTTTGTCTGGGTGCTGTGGTCAAAATAATAGTAAGTGACCTTCTCCATTGGTGGGTGACTTGAAGCCTGATTCTGTGCTATGGGACCTCACTCCAATTAATATTGTTTAATTTTTATTTATTTTATGTTAACTCATCATTTCCCTATCTACATTTGTTTGCAGGGGATTGAACTACATTTTGCTGCCTTTTGCAGCCCTCTAGCCCTTTCCGGGTGTGTTTTACAGCCTTTTTAGTGCCCAAAAGTTCGGGTCCCCATTGACTTCTATGGGGTTCGGGTTCGGGATGAAGTTCGGGTCGAGTTCGGATCCCGAACCCGAACATTTTTCGAAAGTTCGGCCGAACTCGTCGAACCCGAACATCCAGGTGTTCGCTCAACTCTAATCCAGAGGATAGATCATCAGTTTAAAAAAACTGCAGAACCCCTTTAAAGTTATTCAATAGCGCAGTCTTGTATTTCTCTCTTAATATACAAATGCAGTATAGTTGATTGCAGTGAATAGGATACAATTATGTAATTTGCTCAAATAGACATTTACAATCAACTACCTCATTTTGTCTAAGGTGACTACACAACCTACAGCGTATTTATAGTGCATGATGTGCAGTGTATTTGCCTGTAGTCTCTTGTCGTACCGTTGGTGAAATGCATCCCTTTGAAATGGAATATGTGATTTAAACCAGGCTTTCACTTTTAATCTGATTTTTCTTCCATCCTAGAAGTGTTTTGTTGTTTCTTCGAAGCTTGGATAACAGACGGCATTTTATGTGGTTCAAAGCTTTGCCTTTCACACATAACTTAGCATTAAAAATCTGTTATCATGGAACATTTTTGCTGAGCAAATTATGTCCAGGATAAAGTTGCTTAGAAGATGGCAATTATTGCATATTTCTGTATAAGAACTTGCTAACTTTGAAACTGAAGATGAAAGCATACATAGCAAAAACCCTTCCAAATGCATAAATAGTACAGTTTATTGTTTAGAGTTGTTACACGTCTTTTCATCATGAAAATTAAAATAAATGCCTTTTGTTATGAAGTACGTCTGAATTAGGCGTATTTCTGGTGCAGATTGTGGCGCAAAGGTTCTTTGCGCCGCAATCTGCGACTTTTCCCTGCTCACTCCAGGTCTACAAAAGTGGGCGTAGTGGGGAAAGCGGACGGCCATCTCAATCATCATTTTCTCACCTGTTGTAGGCATAGAAAATGGTCTAAATCGGCACCTGCAAGGGAGCTGGCATAGATTTAGAAATGGCAGTGGATACGCCAAAGTTATGTAGAGGGCTGCGTCTGTACATAACTTCAGTGGATCCATCACCAGCACAGGGCAATATTGAGACCAACGTCCAAAATGCCGGTCTCAATAAATGACCCCCTTTGTTTTTCTAGCATCTTGATATTGATGACATCCTGAGGATAGGTCGTGAATGTCTGATTGGTGGGCGTCTGAGACCCCGCACACCCATTGATCAGCTGTTCCTTGCAGCCTCTGCCTACAGAACCAGCACTTTGGACGACTTTCTGCAGCACTTTAAGTGGTTTACCAGAGGCTGCAGGGAACAACTGATCAGGGGGGTGTTGGGATCCCACCAATCTGATATCGATGAGGATAGGGCATGAATATTAGGGGCCTGGAAACCCATTTAAAGTTGCAATTGAAGTCTCTAATTATGAAATAGTTGCTAATGTAATCTGGAGCAGCACATCTGACTCTTAGGGAAGGACAGTTTTTCACATTGGGCTGTATGCAGGAGAGAAGCTGTGGTTGTTTCTGGAGGACCAGGTTCGAGAGTATTTTTCAGCACATGCAGTCACAGAGTTGAATTTTGCGGCACAATTCTGGTCCATCTTAGGCTGCACCCCTTCTCTGTGATGCCACATCCCTGTTTTGCTAAGCCCCATCTTCTTTTGAGTTAGAGAAAAAAACTGGCGAAACACAAATTTGATCATTTGCACCACTTTTTAGAAATATTCTAGGCGCAGACGGATTTAGTGAATTTGGTCCATTATGTTTTGTATTGAATAAGGCAAATAGCCTTCAAAAGTAACCTCACATTCACACTAGACAAAATGAAAAGCACATCTAGCAGAGGACATTTGTCTTTTTTAATTGGGATACATTTTGCAGGGCAGGACCTCGCAATCTTTTTTTTCTACTGAGGCCTCATTAACCAGAACATGTTGATGCCAGTGTCTCACCAGTTGTAGTCTATGCCAAAATTTCTTTAAAAGTACCCAAATTTATGCTCAACTATGTCTGCTGAACCAAGCAGGACATGAAAATATTCACAAAAGGAGTCATTTATGTTGCTAAACCAGAGATTGGTGGCAGAGGGAAGGGGTCAGGGGGGAGATCTGACTTCTGAGGCCCACCTCACATTTTGCGATTCAGTGTTGTAGGTTGTTCTCAGTCCACTGTGAGTTTACCCCTCTTTTGGAAACTGTGAATTATGACTTGATTTAGCTTTTCTTAATGAAGACAGTAATCACTATCATTACATAATGAAACATTTTGTAGACAAACCATTTTGCTTCAGATAACAGTACCTGTTTTTACCTTTTAATGTATTGTACGCTTTAACATATGCAAAGTTATATTTTACAGATACATAAAAACATTTTATTATAAGTTTTTATAATAAAATGGAATTTCATCTGAAGTAAATCCATACAATACCCTGACAATGCTAAGAGACTGAGTACATATTCATCCAGTACACAGCACCTTGGTGGCCATTGGGGGCTCTAATAAAATATGCCATGTGAGCACATGTAGAGGCTCCCAATCATCCAGGCTGTAGTGGTGAGAAGGCTTCATGTTAGCATTGGGACGTTTATAGTGGTCGCAGTCTCCATTATCAGCCTCCCTTGCATATTCCATTATATTTGACAGAAAGAATAGCACTGTATGCAATACCATTCTTCCCTTCAAAATAATGGACACCATGGTGGAACCCAATGGACCCAATTAAAAAAATATAGGGGCTGTCTATTGTTTGATGGATCCAACAATGTGCTGTAGTTTCCATTTATAAAAAAAAAACACAATAGAAATGGGAGCAGAGCCAAGGTTGAAGCGTTCTGTGCTGACGACATGCTTTAATTTTACAGGTTTCTACAATTTGCACATTGACATTATGCTGGTGTGACCTTGTTTCCACCTCCTTCAGATACAGATGTGACATCCGTACGGCCACTGGCGGTGCTTGTTTCATCTTCTCCACCAAATGGATTGCGCCCACAACAAAGGAGTTTTGTTAAGCAAACTCGAAACTATAACACAAGTACAAAACATTAGCACAGTGAACATATCTAATAGAATGACCCATCAGTGGAGCACTTAAACGGGACTTGTAAAGTTGCTTATAATGCATGTTAAAAAAACATCACTTAGTGTAACATAATAGAAGTGCATCTGAATATTAAGAAACTGATCAATACTAGTCTTCAATTGGTACTAGCTTGTGTATTTCCATTGAGAAACTGTAAACCCTGCAGCTTTAAGAAAATGGCCGTGCCCAATGGTATAATAGCTATCGATGGCTTGGGTTCTACAGGGGTTGGTGCTTAGGGGGCTTAAAGAGGACCTGTCACCACTCCTGACATGCCTATTTTAATAGTTTCATGCATTCCCCTTGTGTAATAACAATTCTGGAGCATCTATTCTTATGTCTGTATGTTGTACGATTCCTTTATTATTTGCACTATAAGTTATGAATGAATTGCTATTAGCCTTCAGTAAGGGTACAGAGGGGAGGTAACCAGTTGGGGGGGGGGGGGGTGTACCTGCACAGATTCACTCTATCCAATCAGTTCTGCCATTGTCAGACTGTGCAGGTACAACTTCCCCCCAACTTGTTACCTCCCCTCTGTACCCTTACTGAAGGCTAATAGCAATTTAAAACAGGCATGTCAGGAGTGGTGAAATGTCCTCTTTAATTACTTTCCTATTGAAATGCTCGTGGTGTTAAGGACATTACTAGCTTTATCATTTGCTGTCAGAAGAGATATCAAAATGTAACCTTTACCAAAAAAAAGAAACAGTGACTTATCAGTGACTGATAGCATTTTCTGTAAGTGTGTATACAGAGATAGTTGTCATCATTGATAGCTGTACACGGGGAGGTGTTATCAGTGATTGATAGTATTCTCTGTGTAAGGGTCCATTCACACGTCCGTTTTTTCTTTCCTGATCTGTTCCGTTTTTTCTGGAACAGATCTGGACCAGATCTGGACCCATTCATTTTCAATGGGTCCTGGAAAAAAACGGACAGCACAATGTGTGCTGTCCGTTTCCGTTGTTCCGTTCCGCATGTCCGTTTAAATATAAAACATGTCCTATTCTTTTCCTAAAAAGATCGGATCCTGGTACAATACAAAGTCAATGGATCCGCAAAAAACGAATGACATACGGATGTCATTCCGTATGTCATCCGTTTTATACGGAATCCGTTCCTGGAAATTACATTTACATTTTTTTTTTTTTTTTTTAAAGAAATCCAAACAACTTTATTTGCTTATTGAAATTTATACATGTTTCCGTTTTTTGCGGATCCGCAAAAAACGGATGACATACGGATGACATACGGAAACATTTTCAGGAACAACGGATCCACAAAAAACGGACAGAAAATCGGATTATAGAAAAATACTGACGTGTGAATGTAGCCTAGGTGTGTATACATAGATAGCTGTCAGTCACTGATAGTTGTACACAGGGGAGGTGTTATCAGTGATTTATAGCATTCTCTGTGTAAGTGTGTATACATAGATAACTGTCAGTCACTGATAGCTGTACATGGGGGTGGTCTTAAGTTCAGAAAAAGCATAGATATAAATGTATGTATTTATATGTATATTACAAGTTTTACTTTTCCCACAAAACAATATATCAGTCTGCTCTACTCTTCCTGCATTATAACCTGCTGCCTGCAGATTGTACAGCATTTTTTGGTGATAGATCCTATTTATGTTTTGCCATTGGTTTACAACAGGGAAAAAGCAACCTCCTGCACTCAATCTGTTGTGAATCTATGACATGCACACTTTCTCAGCTCTTCTCAAAAGTCCCATAGAACTAAATAGAGTATATTGGAGGTTGCTGACCCATGGTTTACTATAATTTAAAAATTCAGTGATCAGTTGTGTAGTTACTAACCTGTTTGTTCATGAAAACATAGATGACAGGGTTGTAGACGGTGGCTGTTTTTGAGAAATATGATGGCATTGATGCTAAGGTAGGATCAATAACAACATTTTTATTTGTTGCCATCACAATAGCAAATACAGCATAGGGTAACCAGCAGATGAGAAATGCCAAGACCATAGCAATAACCATCCTAGTCACCTCTCGCTCTGCCCGCTGCGTTGTCTCTGAGTCTTTTTGTTGAGCTGCGACCTATAATAGTAGAGCAAAGACAACAGTTACTTCTCTTTGATTACTGTCAATGTAATGGGTTAATCTAAAGGGGTTGTTCCACTGGCGTACCGCCCATAGCGGCAGACCACGCAGTTGCTATGGGGCCCGGGAGTTTGAGGGGCCCGGGCAGGCTGATTGGCCCCGACCCCTTTCCAATCGAAGTACAACGTCTCCCTTCATCCTTGGCGCTGCAGCCACCCACCAAATCCTTTCATATGTTGTGCTCTACTGCTTCCTCTGCCTAGTATCGCTACAGCAGCAGAGCACTGTGTGAGAGAGAGGGCCCAGCAAGGTTAGCAGCGCTTCACTGCTCTAACCTCCTGACCTCCGACCACTGACAGGGAGACCACTGACTCCATGAGCTGTTGGGATTCCCATATCCCACAGGGACACCAACAGCAGACAGCACATTCTGTGTGAAAGTTACAGTCAGGTGCATAAATATTGGGACATCAACACAATTCTAAAAATTTTGGCTCTATACACCACCACAATGGATTTGAAATTAAACGAACAAGATGTGCTTTAACTGCAGACTGTCAGCTTTAATTTGAGGGTACTTACATCCAAATCAGGTGAACGGTGTAGGAATTTCAACAGTTTGCATATTTGCCTCCCACTTGTTGAGGGACCAAAAGTAATGGGACAATTGGCTTCTCATCTGTTCCATGGCCAGGTGTGTTATTCCCTCATTATCCCAATTACAATGAGCATCCAGAGTTAATTTCAAGTGTGCTATTTGCATTTGGAATCTGTTGCTGTCAACTCTCAAGATGAGATCCAAAGAGCTGTCACTATCAGTGAAGCAAGCCATCATTAGGCTGAAAAAACAAAACAAACCCATCAAAGAGATAGCAAAAACATTAGGCGTGGCCAAAACAACTGTTTGGAACATTCTTAAAAAGAAGGAATGCACCAATGAGCTCAGCAACACCAAAAGACCCGGAAGACCACGGAAAACAACTGTGGTGGCTGACCCAAGAATTATTTCCCTGGTGAAGAAAACACCCTTCACAACAGTTGGCCAGATCAAGAACACTCTCCAGGAGGTAGGTGTATGTGTGTCAAAGTCAACAATCAAGAGAAGACTTCACCAGAGTGAATACAGAGGGTTCACCACAAGATGTAAACCATTGGTGAGCCTCAAAAACAGGAAGGCCAGATCAGAGTTTGCCAAACAACATCTAAAAAAGCCTTTACAGTTCTGGAACAACATCCTATGGACAGATGAGACCAAGATCAACTTGTACCAGAGTGATGGGAAGAGAAGAGTATGGAGAAGGAAAGGAACTGCTCATTATCCTAAGCATACCACTCCATCAGTGAAGCATGGTGGTGGTAGTGTCATGGCGTGGGCATGTATGGCTGCCAATGGAACTGGTTCTCTTGTATTTATTGATGATGTGACTGCTGACAAAAGCAGCAGGATGAATTCTGAAGTGTTTTGGGCAATATTATCTGCTCATATTCAGCCAAATGCTTCAGAACTCATTGGACGGCACTTTCACAGTGCAGATGGACAATGACCCAAAGCTTACTGCAAAAGCAACCAAAGAGTTTTTTAAGGGAAAGAAGTGGAATGTTATGCAATGACCAAGTCAATCACCTGACCTGAATCCGATTGAGCATGCATTTCACTTGCTGAAGACAAAACTAAAGGGAAAATGCCCCAAGAATAAGCAGGAACTGAAGACAGTTGCAGTAGAGGCCTGGCAGAGCATCACCAGGGATGAAACCCAGCGTCTGGTGATGTCTATGCGTTCCAGACTTCAGGCTGTAATTGACTGCAAAGGATTTGCAACCAAGTATTAAAAAGTGAAAGTTTGATTTATGATTATTATTCTGTCCCATTACTTTTGGTCCCTTAACAAGTGGGAGGCACATATGCAAACTGTTGTAATACCTACACCGTTCACCTGATTTGGATGTAAATACCCTCAAATTAAAGCTGACAGTCTGCAGTTAAAGCACATCTTGTTTCATTTCGAATCCATTGTGGTGGTGTATAGAGCCAATAATGTTAGAATTGTGTCGATTGTATTTTATCAGCAGTCAGTATTCATTTTATATCTATTGTCTTTCCATACTTTTTATTTTATCTTTCTGAAGGAAGCTATATTCTGGATTACCAAATAGCTGACCAATTAATAAACAGTGTTTTTTCCATATACGAGTGCCAATCCTATAATTTAATATAAACCTATGTGTGTTATGTAGGTGTAGCAGGGAGTTAGTGGTGTTGTGCTGGTGTGTGTGTGTGTGAATATACACTGCTCAAAAAAATAAAGGGAACACAAAAATAACACATCCTAGATCTGAATTAATTAAATATTCTTCTGAAATACTTTGTTCTTTACATAGTTGAATGTGCTGACAACAAAATCACATAAAAAAATGGAAATCAAATTTTTCAACCCATGGAGGTCTGGATTTGGAGTCACACTCAAAATTATAGTGGAAAAACACACTACAGGCTGATCCTGTATGACCTCCCTACAATGCCTGTGCATGCTCCTGATGAGGTGGCGGACGGTCTCCTGAGGGATCTCCTCCCAGACCTGGACTAAAGCATCTGCCAACTCCTGGACAGTCTGTGGTGCAACAGAGCGAGACATGATGTCCTGTGGATAGAGCGAGACATGATGTCCTAGATGTGCTCAATTGGATTCAGGTCTGGGGAACAGGCGGGCCAGTCCATAGCATCAATGCCTTCGTCTTGCAGGAACTGCTGACACACTCCAGCCACATGAGGTCTAGCATTGTCTTGCATTAGGAGGAACCCAGGGCCAACCGCACCAGCATATGGTCTCACAAGGGGTCTGAGGATCTCATCTCGGTACCTAATGGCAGTCAGGCTACCTCTGGCGAGCACATGGAGGGCTGTGCGGCCCTCCAAAGAAATGCCACCCCACACCATTACTGCATTGCTGACCCAATGCCAAACCGGTCATGCTGGAGGATGTTGCAGGCAGCAGAACGTTCCCCATGGCGTCTCAAGACTCTGTCACGTCTGTCACATGTGCTCAGTGTGAACCTGCTTTCACCTGTGAAGAGCACAGGGCGCCAGTGGCGAATTTGCCAATCTTGGTGTTCTCTGGCAAATGCCAAACGTCCTGCACGGTGTTGGGCTGTAAGCACAACCCCCACCTGTGGACGTCGGGCCCTCATATCACCCTCATGGAGTCTGTTTCTGACCGTTTGAGCAGACACATGCACATTTGTGGCCTGCTGGAGGTCATTTTGCAGGGCTCTGACAGTGCTCCTCCTGTTCCTCCTTGCACAAAGGCGGAGGTAGCGGTCCTGTTGCTGGGTTGTTGCCCTCCTACGGCCTCCTCCACGTCTCCTGATGTACTGGCCTGTCTCCTGGTAGCGCCTCCATGCTCTGGACACTACGCTGACAGACACAGCAAACCTTCTTGCCACAGCTCCCATTGATGTGCCATCCTGGATAAGCTGCACTACCTGAGCCATTTGTGTGGGTTGTAGACTCCGTCTCATGCTACCACTAGAGTGAAAGCACCGCCAGCATTCAAAAGTGACCAAAACATCAGCCAGGAAGCATAGGAACTGAGAAATGGTCTGTTGTCACCACCTGAAGAACCATTCCTTTATTGGGGGTGTCTTGCTAATTGCCTATAATTTCCACCTGTTGTCTATCCCATTTGCACAACAGCATGTGAAATTGATTGTCACTCAGTGTTGCTTCCTAAGTGGACAGTTTGATTTCACAGAAGTGTGATTGACTTGGAGTTACATTGTGTTGTTTAAGTGTTCCCTTTATTTTTTTGAGCAGTGTGTGTGTGTATATATATATATATATATATATATATATATATATATATGTATATCTATCTATCACAGACCTGTTCACAGCTTATTCACCTCACAGCAGCTTCCCATAGACTTTAAACCCCCCCATAGACATATGCTTCTGAAGATGGGTTCAGTCCCTGCCCCTCATTGCCTTATTACTATTTCTAATAGGGCAATGAGGGGAAGAGACTGGATTGTCCTCAGAATTTGAAGTATATGTCTTTGTATTATTATTAGTGTTGAGCAGACTTGTGTTTTGAATTTCGGCGTACAGGGTTCGGGTTATCTGAGAATTCCATTATGGATTCTGCTACCATGGACAATAACTTATGGTCCACAAGATTTTTTTGCATACATTTTTCAATGCCACATTTTCCACCAGTGGGGAAGAACATCTACAAAAGCTATGACATAGTCCATGAAAAGAAAAAAGGGCGAACACACCCTGAACAACACAACATTTTTTTGTCAGATTATATGAACATACCGTAAATATATCTTAGATGAAGAAATGCGGTGTTAGTGCAAGCAGGATAGACCTGATGTGGTATAAAATCAATGTACATGCAGTGGTGTATAACAAACTTTCTTTCCCCAAAAGATAAAAAGTGGACTTCCTTATGCAGTTAAAGAGGACTGGACAGAGTTATCCACTCAAGAAGAAGAAGGATGCAATAGATTTTTGGTTGAGGTTGTGAATAACAAAAAACATATACTTACTTCTCTCAATGCAAGTAACAGGTTGGAATATGAAAATATGATGGTAGTAAGTGGCATCATGAAACAAGTTGTAAACAAGGCCAAGATATAGCTATTGTTGTTGGTACCTCCGGTGTACCAGTTAGGTCCACAAGATGTGCCCAGACCTAAAAAAAAAAAAAATATGCATTGTCTGTTAACTACAACAACAAGGATACTAATAATGTGACCTAAAAGTGTAGATTTCTTCACCTGATTTTATGTTAATTCATACTAAAATGCAAAAAAAAGCTTACTTGCTTGTCACATACCTCAATGTGCATTACCCCCACAATGATATTTGTCAGCATGGGCAATGAGGTAGACAAATATCTTCAGTAATATTGCTGTTGTAACCATTTGTTGAAATGTATTGTTTTAATAAAAGACAACCATAAAACGCCTTAAAACTATTTAAAAAAACACACCTACCTTCAGGAACATAACTGCACCAGCCAATCAGAGGTGGAGATGTCCACAAAAGAGCCCAGATCCAGGTGAAGGCACATCCCATAACTGCATGTCTCTGCTGGAAACGGAAATCTCCCATGGGCTTACAAATTACTATGTACCTTTCAAAGGCTAATATCGCCAGTGACCAGAGACCTACAATACCTAAAAATGCAGAGAATGTTAAGCAATCCTTTACATAATACAATAGTATGGCATGTTGCATCAGGAATAATGGCAGATGGATTTTAGCCCCAATTAGTTAAATATCTTCCAATTAGTTTAATATAGTTAAAGACTATATAGACTGTTGACGTCAAAGAATATTTTATAGATGCTAGAGTGGGTGTGTCCTTCTCGGTAATATGTGCTGGGTGTGAAGTTTGTGTGTTCAAGATACTGCTTACTTCACTAGCTTTCATTTATCAGCACCTTAATTTGTCTGCTGATTTCCTTTGCTCATGAGGGATCTCTCTAATGAGGGATCTCTCTAATGTACTCACATAGGCAATGATGCTGAGGAGTGTTTTGTGCTCTTGTCTTCCTCTCACACAGTTGTCTCCAAGGTTTCTTATATGCACCAATCATACGCACAAATTTTTAAGAGCAATCTGACAACTCACCTCTTCAGGAAAACCTACAAGAACCATACTGGCACTGAGATGCCACTATCTGGGCATCTTACACCCTCACCTACTATCACAGGCATGGCCAACCTGCGGCTCTCCAGCTGTTGTAAAACTACAACTCCCACCATGCCCTGCTGTAGGCTGATAGCTGTAGACTGTCCGGGCATGATGGGAGTTGTAGTTTTGCAACAGCTGGAGAGCCTCAGGTTGGCCATCCCTGTACTATCACCTTCCCCTGCCCTTGTATATTGTGAGCCACAGACACAGACAGCTGAATAACGCTGAGTCGAGATGCAAGCAGCTTAGGATACAGGCCTGTAGAGGTCTGTATACTGCACCGCACCACTTCTCGGATAGCACTATAGGGGGCATTAGTATAACTGGGGCACACTATGGGGCTTTAATATCACTGGGGCACTATAGTGGGCTTTACTTGCACTGGTGGAATTGGCTCTGCATTTTAAATATGTGGGATTTAGAAGGGTAAAGCATCTTATGTTAGATGGTGTTAAGAATGTGACCGAGGTAAAAGAGGTTATTGTCCAGATTATATAAATAACGAGAGGGCCCAAGACTGTAATGAACCAAATTATGTAAGATGGAAAACAGAGGGACTAATATGAATAGTTTAGAAGTAGGGATGAGCGAACCCGAACGGTATAGTTCGGGTTCGTACCGAATTTTGGGGTGTCCGTGACACGGACCCGAACCCGAACATTTTCGTAAAAGTCCGGGTTCGGGTTCGGTGTTCGGCGCTTTCTTGGCGCTTTTTGAAAGGCTGCAAAGCAGCCAATCAACAAGCGTCATACTACTTGGCCCAAGAGGCCATCACAGCCATGCCTACTATTGGCATGGCTGTGATTGGCCAGTGCACCATGTGACCCAGCCTCTATTTAAGCTGGAGTCACGTAGCGCAGCACGTCACTCTGCTATGATCAGTATAGGGAGAGGTTGCAGCTGCGACGTTAGGGCGAGATTAGGCAGATTAACTCCTCCAAAAGACTTCATTCTGTCATCGATCTGCAGCTGTGGATCATTGAAGTGCTATTATTGACTTGCTCACTTTTTTGAGGCTGCCCAGAGCGTTTTTAGATCACTTTTTTTCTGGGGTGATCGGCGGCCATTTTGTGACTTGTGGTGCGCCAGCACGAGCTATCACCAAGTGTATTTAACCATCGATAGTGTGGTTATTTTGTGCTATATCCTACATCAGCTGCAGGCTGAGCCTGTGTCACCGAAGTGCATTTAACCATCAACAGTCTGGTTATTTTTTGGCCATATATTACATCAGGGGCAAGTTGAGCCTGTCACCCAGCGCCTAAAAAATAGACCTGACATTTCTATTCAACCAAATCTGCACAGTTTTAGCTGGTCAAGTTATTTGTAGTGACCGTAAAAGCAGACTTTTTGTTCTGGGTTGAAAAAGCATTCCCAAATTTGCCATTCTGAAAATAACTAGTTTGTGGTATTGGAGGCCTACTTGAAATCTATCCCAAAAAGAAAATCTTACATTGAAGGTATTGATAGTGTCATTCAGAAAAACCTAAGACACACGCTAGCGTGCTGATAGAAGTGTCATTCTGTGATTAAACCTATAACTGTCACACAGCGCAAAAAAAAACAGGTCTCACATCTCTATTCAACCAAATCTGCACAGTTTTAGCTGGTCAAGTTATTTGTAGTGACCGTCAAAGCAGACTTTTTGTTCTGGGTTGAAAAAGCATTCCCAAATTTGCCATTCTGAAAAAAAATAGTTTGTGGTATTTGAGGCCTACTTGAAATCTATCCCAAAAAGAAAATCTTACATTGAAGGTATTGATAGTGTCATTCAGAAAAACCTAAGACACACGCTAGCGTGCTGATAGAAGTGTCATTCTGTGATTAAACCTATAACTGTCACACAGCGCAAAAAAAAACAGGTCTCACATCTCTATTCAACCAAATCTGCACAGTTTTAGCTGGTCAAGTTATTTGTAGTGACCGTAAAAGCAGACTTTTTGTTCTGGGTTGAAAAAGCATTCCCAAATTTGCCATTCTGAAAATAACTAGTTTGTGGTATTTGAGGCCTACTTGAAATCTATCCCAAAAAGAAAATCTTACATTGAAGGTATTGATAGTGTCATTCAGAAAAACCTAAGACACACGCTAGCGTGCTGATAGAAGTGTCATTCTGTGATTAAACCTTTAACTGTCACACAGCGCAAAAAAAAACAGGTCTCACATCTCTATTCAACCAAATCTGCACAGTTTTAGCTGGTCAAGTTATTTATAGTGACCGTAAAAGCAGACTTTTTGTTCTGGGTTGAAAAAGCATTCCCAAATTTGCCATTCTCAAAATTGTGGTGAACGGGAACAATGAGGAAAACATCTAATAAGGGACGCGGACGTGGACATGGTCGTGGTGGTGTTAGTGGACCCTCTGGTGCTGGGAGAGGACGTGGCCGTTCTGCCACAGCCACACGTCCTAGTGAACCAACTACCTCAGGTCCCAGTAGCCAGCAGAATTTACAGCGATATTTGGTGGGGCCCAATGCCGTTCTAAGGATGGTAAGGCCTGAGCAGGTACAGGCATTAGTCAATTGGGTGGCCGACAGTGGATCCAGCACGTTCACATTATCTCCCACCCAGTCTTCTGCAGAAAGCGCACAGATGGCGCATGAAAACCAAGCCCATCGGTCTGTCACATCACCCCCATGCATATCAGGGAAACTGTCTGAGCCTCAAGTTATGCAGCAGTCTCTTATGCTGTTTGAAGACTCTGCTGCCAGGGTTTCCCAAGGGCATCCACCTAGCCCTTCCCCAGGGGTGGAAGAGATAGAATGCACTAACGCACAACCACTTATTTTTCCTGATGATGAGGACATGGGAATACCACCTCAGCACGTCTCTGATGATGACGAAACACAGGTGCCAACTGCTGCGTCTTTCTGCAGTGTGCAGACTGAACAGGAGGTCAGGGATCAAGACTGGGTGGAAGACGATGCAGGGGACGATGAGGTCCTAGACCCCACATGGAATGAAGGTCGTGCCACTGACTTTCACAGTTCGGAGGAAGAGGCAGTGGTGAGACCGAGCCAACAGCATAGCAAAAGAGGGAGCAGTGGGCAAAATCAGAACACCCGCCGCCAAGAGACTCCGCCTGCTACTGACCGCCGCCATCTGGGACCGAGCACCCCAAAGGCAGCTTCAAGGAGTTCCCTGGCATGGCACTTCTTCAAACAATGTGCTGACGACAAGACCCGAGTGGTTTGCACGCTGTGCCATCAGAGCCTGAAGCGAGGCATTAACGTTCTGAACCTTAGCACAACCTGCATGACCAGGCACCTGCATGCAAAGCATGAACTGCAGTGGAGTAAACACCTTAAAAACAAGGAAGTCACTCAGGCTCCCCCTGCTACCTCTTCTGCTGCTGCCGCCTCGGCCTCTTCTGCTGCTGCTGCCGCCGCCTCGGCCGCTTCCTCCGCCTCTGGAGGAACGTTGGCACCTGCCGCCCAGCAAACATGGGATGTACCACCAACACCACCACCTGCGTCACCAAGCATCTCAACCATGTCACACGGCAGCGTTCAGCTCTCCATCTCACAAACATTTGAGAGAAAGCGTAAATTCTCACCTAGCCACCCTCGATCCCTGGCCCTGAATGCCAGCATTTCTAAACTACTGGCCTATGAAATGCTGTCATTTAGGCTGGTGGACACACACAGCTTCAAACAGCTCATGTTACTTGCTGTCCCACAGTATGTTGTTCCCAGCCGCCACTACTTCTCCAAGAGAGCCGTGCCTTCCCTGCACAAACAAGTGTCCGATAAAATCAAGTGTGCACTGCGCAACGCCATCTGTGGCAAGGTCCACCTAACCACAGATACGTGGACCAGTAAGCACGGCCAGGGACGCTATATCTCCCTAACTGCACACTGGGTAAATGTAGTGGCGGCTGGGCCCCAGGCGGAGAGCTATTTGGCGCACGTCCTTCCGCCGCCAAGGATCGCAGGGCAACATTCTTTGCCTCCTGTCTCCTCCTCCTCCTACTCAGCTTCCTCCTCCTCTTGTTCCACCTGCTCATCCAGTCAGCCACACACCTTCACCACCAACTTCAGCACAGCACGGGGTAAACGTCAGCAGGCCATTCTGAAACTCATATGTTTGGGGGACAGGCCCCACACCGCACAGGAGTTGTGGCGGGGTATAGAACAACAGACCGACGAGTGGTTGCTGCCGGTGAGCCTCAAGCCCGGCCTGGTGGTGTGCGATAATGGGCGAAATCTCGTTGCAGCTCTGGGACTAGCCGGTTTGACGCACATCCCTTGCCTGGCGCATGTGCTGAATTTGGTGGTGCAGAAGTTCATTCGCAACTACCCCGACATGTCAGAGCTGCTGCATAAAGTGCGGGCCGTCTGTTCGCGCTTCCGGCGTTCACACCCTGCCGCTGCTCGCCTGTCTGCGCTACAGCGTAACTTCGGCCTTCCCGCTCACCGCCTCATATGCGACGTGCCCACCAGGTGGAACTCCACCTTGCATATGCTGGACAGACTGTGCGAGCAGCAGCAGGCCATAGTGGAGTTTCAGCTGCAGCACGCACGGGTCAGTCGCACTGCGTATCAGACCCACTTCACCACCAATGACTGGGCCTCCATGCGAGACCTGTGTGCCCTGTTGCGCTGTTTCGAGTACTCCACCAACATGGCCAGTGGCGATGACGCCGTTATCAGCGTTACAATACCACTTCTATGTCTCCTTGAGAAAACACTTAGGGCGATGATGGAAGAGGAGGTGGCCCAGGAGGAAGAGGAGGAAGAGGGGTCATTTTTAGCACTTTCAGGCCAGTCTCTTCAAAGTGACTCAGAGGGAGGTTTTTTGCAACACCAGAGGCCAGGTACAAATGTGGCCAGACAGGGCCCACTAGAGGAGGACGAGGATGAGGAGGAGGTGGAGGAGGATGAGGATGAAGCATGTTCACAGCGGGGTGGCACCCAAAGCAGCTCGGGCCCATCACTGGTGCGTGGCTGGGGGGAAACACAGGACGATGACGATACGCCTCCCACAGAGGACAGCTTGTCCTTACCTCTGGGCAGCCTGGCACACATGAGCGACTACATGCTGCAGTGCCTGCGCAACGACAGCAGAGTTGCCCACATTTTAACGTGTGCGGACTACTGGGTTGCCACCCTGCTGGATCCCCGGTACAAAGACAATGTGCCCACCTTACTTCCTACACTGGAGCGTGATAGGAAGATGCACGAGTACAAGCGCATGTTGGTAGACGCGCTACTGAGAGCATTCCCAAATGTCACAGGGGAACCAGTGGAAGCCCAAGGCGAAGGCAGAGGAGGAGCAAGAGGTCGCCAACGCAGCTGTGTCACGGCCAGCTCCTCTGAGGGCAGGGTTAGCATGGCAGAGATGTGGAAAAGTTTTGTCACCACGCCACAGCTAACTGCACCACCACCTGATACGGAACGTGTTAGCAGGAGGCAACATTTCACTAACATGGTGGAACAGTCCCTGTGCACACCCCTCCACGTACTGACTGATGGTTCGGCCCCAGTCAACTTCTGGGTCTCCAAATTGTCCACGTGGCCAGAGCTAGCCTTTTATGCCTTGGAGGTGCTGGCCTGCCCGGCGGCCAGCGTTTTGTCTGAACGTGTATTCAGCACGGCAGGGGGCGTCATTACAGACAAACGCAGCCGCCTGTCTACAGCCAATGTGGACAAGCTGACGTTCATAAAAATGAACCAGGCATGGATCCCACAGGACCTGTCCATCCCTTGTGCAGATTAGACATTAACTACCTCCCCTTAACAATATATTATTGTACTCCAGGGCACTTCCTCATTCAATCCTATTTTTATTTTCATTTTACCATTATATTGCGGGGCAACCCAAAGTTGAATGAACCTCTCCTCTGTCTGGGTGCCGGGGCCTAAATGTGTGACAGTGGCCTGTTCCAGTGGTGGGTGACGTGAAGCCTGATTCTCTGCTATGACATGAAGACAGATTCTGTGCTGACATAAGTCCAGATTCTCTGTTACGGGACCGCTCTCCTCTGTCTGGGTGCCGGGGCCTAAATGTGTGACAGTGGCCTGTTCCAGTGGTGGGTGACGTGAAGCCTGATTCTCTGCTATGACATGAATACAGATTCTGCGCTGACATAAGGCCAGATTCTCTGTTACGGGACCTCTCTCCTCTGCCTGGGTGCCTGGGCCTAAATGTGTGACAGTGGCCTGTTCCAGTGGTGGGTGACGTGAAGCCTGATTCTCTGCTATGACATGAAGACTGATTCTGCGCTGACATAAGGCCAGATTCTCTGTTACGGGACCTCTCTCCTCTGTCTGGGTGCCAGGGCCTAAATATGTGACAGTGGCCTGTTCCAGTGGTGGGTGACGTGAAGCCTGATTCTCTGCTATGACATGAAGACTGATTCTGTGCTGACATAAGGCCAGATTCTCTGTTACGGGACCTCTCTCCTCTGTCTGGGTGCCGGGGCCTAAATATGTGACAGTGGCCTGTTCCAGTGGTGGGTGACGTGAAGCCTGATTCTCTGCTATGACATGAAGACTGATTCTGCGCTGACATGAAGCCAGATTCTCTGCTATGGCATGAAGAGACTGATTCTCTGCTGACATGAAGCCAGATTCTTTGCTATGGCATGAAGAGACTGATTCTCTGCTGACGTGAAGCCAGATTCTCTGCTATGGGACCTCTGTCCAATTGATATTGGTTCATTTTTATTTTTTTTATTTTAATTTTAATTCATTTCCCTATCCACATTTGTTTGCAGGGGATTTACCTACATGGTGCTGCCTTTTGCAGCCCTCTAGCTCTTTCCTGGGCTGTTTTACAGCCTTTTTAGTGCCCAAAAGTTCGGGTCCCCATTGACTTCAATGGGGTTCGGGTTCGGGACGAAGTTCGGTTCGGGTTCGGATCCCGAACCCGAACATTTACGGGAAGTTCGGCCGAACTTCTCGAACCCGAACATCCAGGTGTTCGCTCAACTCTATTTAGAAGGAGTATTCAAAGTGAAGGTGCCAAGAGAGCCAATAAATTGTGTATGGGGAAGTAAATTTGTATTTGAAGGGTTAAAGTGCATTCCTCCCTGTCCACACTGAAAGTTGCAAAATTTTGAGAAAGCGAACAATAGAAAAAAAATCTGTGCTAAGGTTTCCACTTCCATTGTAAGAAACTTTAATGCAGCTAAACAGAATGCTTCTGGATTTGTAGAGCGCCCACTATTCATACAATTTCTCGATATCTTACCATTTCACTAGTTTATCATGGCTATAAAAGTGCCCTAAAGGATGCCTTTAAACTAAAGTGACTGAAGCTAGCCAGAGAAAACTTTTTTGTTGGTGGATCCCATTAATATAAATGAAATCTACCTATAGGCTAACTATTGGAACAGCCCAGCTGTGCTTAGTATGTCAGCTGACAAATATCATACACCACATTTATGACCAGCTTTACTCCATACTAAACTATTTTGCTCCACAGGTGAGTCTTGGTTCACTTCTGTGGCGGAGGTTCTAGGAGAAGCCTCTGTTGTAGAATCTGGCAATAAATAAAGACGAAATACCATTGCATACAGCAGTATTTTGTCTAGCAAAATACTAGTAGTCACGCCAGACACCCGATAGACCTCAATATAGTGAAAGGAATCCACTGGGTGCCAGTAGCATCCAGATATGCTGGATCTGGAGGTTCTGGTATTTTTGTTCCTTTGCCAATATAGAAAACAAAAATTCTGGCACAGATGTGCACTTAGGCTCCTTCACACATGATGCATTAGGCTTCATATTTGTACAAAATGGTAATAGTTATCATAATAGTGCATGTACATTTCATACAGAAGCATTAGGAGGTTTCTGATATGTTCCATTAGATTTTGTATGTACAGACATATTGTCACCAACAAGCACTGTAAGACTCTGTACTAAGGAGACAAATAGATCTGCACTCAGGGTTCTGCCGTGTGCATGAGCTCCAGGGCTACTTTCACTTAGTAGTACTTTAGTCAGTATTTGTAAGCCAAAACCAGGTGTGGGTCCTAAACATGGAGGTGCAAATCTTTCCCTTACACTATTTGCGGTTATCACTGCTCCCATGTTTCAATGTAATCCAGCCTAGTGCCCTTACTCTGCTCTCTGAAATCCTGCGACAGCTCGCGTCACTGCTGGGCCCAGGCATACGCAGTCAGTTTACTGATGCAGCTGCCCACAGTGGGCAGTGTAGAGCTCATGCCTGGGCCCGGCAGTGACGTGAGCTGTCACGGGATTTCAGAGATCAGAGTCCATGATGTAAGGGCACTGGGCTGACTTGCATTGAAACATGGGTGGAGCGATAACGGCATTCCCTGGAGGACATGGGCACTTGTATTCGGAAAGGGACGCCCCTAGACACTTGCAACTCATTTGAATATATCTTCAAACTTCGTTTATTCACCATCAAATACACAGAAATAAGAAAGAAAGGTAGGATCTGTTAACTATTTATGTCACCTACAGGACAGTGATAGTTTAATATGTCTAAAGTAGGCGATAGACTCTCTTTAATATTGAAAGCCAGGGGCATAGCTATTGGGGAAGCAGGGGAAGTGCCTGCTTTGGGGCCCAAACTCACAAGTGGCCCCCTCATGAAGAGGACTTTATTGTCAGGCCTGGTCTAAGAGCTCAATCTTGACTATCCACAGGAGTGGGGGTTGCACGTGAGTTAGGAGTTGCAAAGAAGTTTCTAAAGAGGGGGGGGGGGCCTTCAAAAATTTGCTGTGGAGCCCAGTCAGTTCTAGTTACGCCACAGTTGAAAGCTTATCCTCAGGGTAGGCCATCAATATTAGATAAGTGGGATCCAGAACGCTGAAACCCCCACTTCTATGGAACTGATGGAGATAGCCAAGTGTTGTACTCATGGACCCGTAGAAAGGAATAGAGCAGTGGTCATGCATGCACCCTACTGAACCATTCACAAAGGGAATCAGGGACCCCATTACTTATGATTGTGGGGGTCCCAGCAATCATTTATCACTGATCCACAGAATATGTGGCTCATGGGCCAACCACGTTACGATAACAAATTCCCTAATACATTTTACTGTTTCTGGGAAAATTATTTTTAAAGGGAATCTGTCACGTTGAACATGATGTCTGAGCTGCAGGCAGCATGTTATAGAGCAGGAGGAGCTGAGCAGACTGATGTATAATTTTGTGGGAAAAGATTCAGTAAAACTTGTAATTCATTCAATTCAATTCAATTCTGGGTTTTGAAGTCCAGGAGACGGTCCTATCAGTGACTGACAGCCTTCCCTCTATGACTGTGTACACAGATAGCTGTCAGTCACTGACTGAAGTCCAGGAGACGGTCCTATCAGTGACTGACAGCCTCCCCTCTATGACTGTGTATACAGATAGCTGTCAGTCACTGACTGAAGTCCAGGAGACGGTCCTATCTGTGACTGACAGCCTTCCCTCTATGACTGTGTACACAGATAGCTGTCAGTCACTGACTGAAGTCCAGGAGATGGTCCTATCAGTGACTGACAGCCTTCCCTCTATGACTGTGTACACAGATAGCTGTCAGTCACTGACTGAAGTCCAGGTGATGGTCCTATCAGTGACTGACAGCCTCCCCTCTATGACTGTGTACACAGATAGCTGTCAGTCACTGACTGAAGTCCAGGAGATGAACCTATCAGTGACTGACAGCCTCCCCTCTATGACTGTGTATACAGATAGCTGTCAATCACTGATAGGACCACTTCCTTGACTTCAAAGCCCAGAATGAACATGGATATAAATTACAAGTTTTACTAAATCTGTTTCTATAAAACTATATATCAATCTGCTGAACTCCTCCTGCTCTATAACCTGCTGTCTGCAGCTCAGACATCATGTTCAAGGTCTAGGGACAGCTGTTGCCCACTGTGCTCCTCCTGGGTAAAGTTTGGTTGAGGGTGAGGCACCTGTAGGGCATAAAGGTGTTCACGCAGTACACCTCAATATGGGACACCTCCTGGCCTCCGCACTTGAGCTCTCTGGAGGGATGGAGGCAACAAGGTCTTACTAGAGTCCATCAGCTTCTTGATAATAATGCTTTGAAAACCTATGAGCAGCTTCAGACAGATTATGGTTTACCGACCTCTGATTTTTACAGTTATATACAGCTGTGCCTTCCGAGCTGATCACAACAACGGTATAATTGGCACATTCAAATAAAGTGATTGCCCCTATAGATCGGCAGGAGTCCTCGTCTGGGGTTATCTCCCTCCTTTATCAGCTGGACCTGATATTGAAGGATTACCCAGTGTGTAGCAGGGAAAGGTGGAAAGCAGAGATGGCTGCTTAATCTGGAACGGGTGGTTTATAGTAAGAGGGGGCTCTAGCTAAATTTGAGAACTTCAGCTTGGGCTTTGTGTGATTGTTAAGGCTGATGGCGCTATAATGCTAAAAGTAATGACGGCTCGGTGGCTAGCGGTCCTCTATTTGATTATGTGGTTGGTGTTCATTTGGTGGATGGAGGTGAGCTGAACCCTTTACCCATGGACACTAATGTATGTGATATATTTTGCTGCTTTACTTTATGTTGGGGGTGGGAGGTACAATCGTACAAATTATTACTATATGTGCCGGCGATGTTACCATACTGGACTGTGACAGATGGAGAGCATCTTTTGGAAGTGGGGTGGGTGGTTATGGATTTATATGTGTGTGTGGGGAGTTATTTGTTCTGTTAATTTAACAAAATGTTAATAAAAATACATAATAAAAAAAAAAAGACACCATGTTCAGTGTAACACGTTCCCTTGAAAGTAAACAGATCATAATTCCTACAATTTCCATTTAAAGAGGTCCTGTAAAACCTCTATGTCTACTTTTGTGAAAACATGAAATCTCCATAAAATAGCAATGCTGGGGAACTTTTTTTTATTAGAGCTCTGCCCTGACCCATTCCTGTATTATTCCTCCTGGAAATTGATGAACAAATGAACAATTGAATATAACTATTCAACCTATCAGAGGATAGCACAGTCTGGACACTGTCAGACTGTGTATGGACACTCCCCCAAATGGTAACACCTAGTTGTCCGTTTATTCATAAATTTTTACAAGAAATAACAGAGGAACACCACAGCACAAAGCTTTAAGAAAAGATGTTCCAGAACTGTGATTTTATGAGAAGTATAAGTATTAACTATTTGACTGGAGAGCTGACAGATCCTCTCTAAGCATTAGCTGTGAAATACACCCATAAGACAAAATACAAGTAACATTTTACTATTTAAACTTGATCTGTGTTAAATGATGAAGATTCACTACAGACATTTGTTTGACTGTCCCATTCATCTAAACAGGGTTTGTAGCTACATAATAACACACGTGCTACATAAACAACTCCATTCAGATGGCGCAGAAAGTGGCTGTATGTGAACATGCCCTTAAAATGGTACTGTTCTTGTTGCCAAATAAAAAGTTGTCCTTAAGTCTCCTAGTACTACTTATCCTTGCCTTCAAATGGCATATCTCTTACCTGTTAGAGACACCACGAAGCCTTCCAGTTCACATATTGATTTGCCCAGTGTGAAGAACCCAAAAATATTATTGTGAAAGCTAACAGTGCTCCCGAACATGGTGACGAATATGTCAGCCACTGCCAGGTTGACTAGTATGTAGTTCAATGGAGACCTTAGCTTCTTGTATTTGAGGGAGACCACAATAACCATGCCATTTACAAAGAAAGCTAAGAACACCACCATGCCCATTAGTACAGCAACTGTTAAGTAGGTACTACGAGGGGCAATGTGAGGCCACTGAGGTCCTTCGAATGGTCCTGGAGTCTCCCGAGCTGACATGTTTGCTGAGTGCATTGTGTAGTAGAATCAATGAAACAAATGGGTTTGTGGCATAGACCAGAGTAAAATCGGCACACATCTACATGCAAAACCCTCTTTATAAACGCTAAGAGATTTAATACGACAAAGAGGATCTTTTTCTTAAAAGAATGTAAGCTTTCTTATGTCTTGTAAATATAATCCACTCTCTTTTCTTTACTGAAACAGAGATCAGCAGGAGAGACACAAGGTGACCTGCCATGAAAACATATAACCTACTTAACAAAGTAAGCTTGCAGAATCATGTTGCTTTTCTTAACAAGATTGCTGAACACAAGAGGATTTGCCCTAAAGTAGGTATACTATCTAATAGTGCTGTCACACGCAGCAGATACTGTTGCAGACATTTTCTGCAATTGAAGTTCCAATCACCTGAATAGAGCTTACAGGAATCCATGTGCTTGCTGTCAAAACAACGCCATTGAAATGAATGGAACCAATTTTTAGTTGCAGAAAATGTCTGCAACTGTTGTGTGTGAAGGCATGCTAAGGGCACCTGCAGACGGGTGCAGATTTCAAAACAGAAAATCACGGGCTTTGTGCGTTTTTTGGTGTGGATTTTCTGCAGATCTCACCCTTCTATTGAAAGCGGTGGAATCCAAACCAAAAATATCGCACAATTGACATGCCGCAGATTTCTAAATCCGCACGACAGGTCAGTTTCCGCATGGAAAAAGAGCAAAGTGTACATAAGATTTGTCTAGTCTCATACATTTAGCTTTTACTGTATTATGCCTCATTCACACATCAGTGTTTGGTCAGTGATTTCCATCAACGATTTTGAGCCAAAACCAGGTGTGGCTGTAAACACAGAACAGGTGCAGATCTTTCCCTTATACCTTATGTCTGTGGAAGCTCCAATCCTGGTTTTGGCTCACAATCACTCACCAAAACACCTGCCATAAGTGCAAATTAAGTATATTTAAAAATGTATTCTGGTTTTAGTGATTACATTTATTTCTGTAGAGAATAGGATGCAGAACAATTTTCTAATAAACATCTATTTAAAAGTTTGCTTGCAGACATTCATTATATCCCTACAGTAGCCTCTCTAAAGAAAAAAAAAACCTGTACGGCCCATTTTGTTCCTGTAAAGTGCATCTATAGGAGAGCTGCATAGGACTAAACTTCACTTCAGTCATGTGACTCTCACAATTATCCTGGCTTTCAATTAACTCCCAAGGTATCCAACAGGTTAATAGTACTGTATTACGGAGCACAACATATACAGTTTATGCAGTATTACTACCTGCAGCAGTATCGCAATATTTCTGTCAGTGTCTGTGTAGAAGCATATCTGTTTCTTTTTTTAAACACTAAAATTAGCAACATGACATCACCTAGAGACAGGCAGCCATTTTACAACATCACCTAGAGACAGGCCTCCATGTAAATAAATGCAGTAATGTAGTTACTGTAAGCATGACAATAAAATCATTATTATACCACTGACCCTATTTTCTTATCACATGAATGTGTCATGTATGCTGATTCAGCACATGTTTGTCATGTAACACTGCTGCTTACTGAATTTCAGGGATTATATGATGTGAAGAGTGACTGATGCCATGTTTCAGTTAGGCCATGGATACATTACACAGGACTAATACATGGGCTATACTATTCTACTGAATATAGGGATGAGCTGCCTGATATAAGACATTATATATGCAGAATGTTAAATACACTGTATAGTTTCCTATTATATAAACAAATAAATAAAAAAATTAAAACTGGAATACCCCTTTAGGGCTCATGCACACTACCGTTGCTGCATGTAAACAGTGGGTCCACAATATACGGGCACCAGCCGTTTGTGCATAAACCCATTCACTTGAAGGAGCGGAGCGGTGGTACAGAACCCCATGGAAGCACTACTGAGTTTTCTGTTTTCGTGTTCTTTTTTTTTGCGGACTGATCACGGAACCATTTAATTTGAATGAGTCTGCATCTGCATTGCGGTCCCCAATGCATTGGACGATTAGCTCTGAACAACAGGAATCTCCATTTAAATAGTGCCCATTTTTCTCACAGTTGCTGATCCTGGATGATAAATCTGGTGCACCTTTAGATTTTCTTTTCACCACCTATTTGTTGACTAAGTTTACTCCAAAGATACAGCACATTTTTGGCACTTTTTTTGGTGTAAAATATCACATTAAAACCACACACCCTTCCAAAAAAGCCACACCCCCTTTCTGTTAAGTCATGTCTCCCTCCTAGTCAGATGAGTGGCTAAAAGTGTTTAAAACAATAAATGTGGTGCAAAGCATGTTTGCATTTTTTTGCCACAAATTGCTCCAGAATTCTGACACATTTTGATTAGTAAATCTTGCCATCATTTTGAGTGTGTTGTTGACTTACACAGACATCTAGCCAAAGCATTTTATGTCCCAAAAACACAGCAATGTTGCATTTAAAAAAAGAAAAGAAAAAGAAACTATGTGTGAAACCAGCCTGATAGAAAAAAGTGTGTTTTATTGGCGATGTCAACAAAGCAGATTCCACATTCAAAGGATTCAGAATGGCAGGGCTGACCACTGCCTTGGACTGTTTTTGGACTGTTTCTGTGCAAGCACCATTTGTACACAGAGTGCCTGCTCCGTGTGGAGGAAGCCAAGAACTGACCAAAAAAGCGGCCATGTGAACAAGTCACCTGACTGCTGCCATCTTCCATGCTATGGACACAGAAGATTCAAAGCTGCAATGTTGACACACAGTTATCGGGGCAGCTTGGGATCTTCTACTTCAGAGCTGGGGTACAGTACAGGATTGATTATGTGTATATGTGTAAAATATTATTGGTTATGGGGGTTTTAGAATTTTAGGTAAAGATTGTCCAGACACTTTAAAGGGGTTATCCAATATTATAAACTGCCCCCCCATATGCCAGGCCCCTCACAGGGAATATACTTACCTCGCTCCCCACTCTCTGCGCCGCTCCTAGTCCCCGCACCGACGCTGCTCCTTTTCCCTGTGTGCCGATGAAAACATCTGGTGTCGGAGGGGAGCAGGCGGTGACAGGGACATGCCTCCCTAGCACCACCTGCACAGGGAGCGGGGTAAGTATATGGGGCCCGGCATATGGGGGGGGGGCAGTTTATAGTATTGGATAACCCCTTTAACTTTCTAGTGATGGCTGCAGTCCAGGGAAATCCATGTATATGTCAATAGGATCACTCACCAATAGGGTTGAGCGAACCCGAACTGTAAAGTTCGGGTTCGTACTGAACTTTAGGATTTTTGGACCCCGGACACGAACCCGAACATTTCAGTAAAAGTTCGGGTTCGGTGTTCGGCGCTTTCTTGGCGCTTTTTGAAAAGCTGCAGTGCAGCCAATCAACAAGCGGTTAACTGTCTGACCTTAGAAGCCATCATAGCCATGCCTACTAATTGGAGAAATGTAGTTGTGATGGCACACTCTCATCTGGTATAAGTTGAAATAGGTTGTTAGTTTAAAAGCGTATTTATTTATAATTTTTGTATAAAAACAATATGGTTGATTGATTGGTTTTATCGTTGATTACAATATGTTATATGTGAGCTGGATATATATAAAGTTATATATATTGGCTGAGTTCACAAGGATAGAGAGGAGACTGTCGTGTATATCCGGTTGGAAGTATTGTCTTGGTATAGTGTTCAAGAACTGGTATAGTGTACTAATGGCATGGCTGTGATTGGCCAGAGCAGCATGTGACCCAGGCTCTATATAAGCTTGAGTCACATAGCGCTGCACGTCACTCTGCTGTTACAAGTGTAGGGAGAGGATGCTGCTGGACTGGTGATTTCAGGGAGAGAATAGGAGAGAATCTAACTCAGCGATCTACAGAGAAATAGTTGTGTGGGTGCAGGGCACAATCGTTTTACCCTGCCCTGAGCCCATTGACCAAAAAAAAAAAAAACTTTTATCCGTCTGTTAGTTAGGTGGGAGGCGGCAGCGGCCATTTTATGCAAGCTCAGTGCACCAGCACTGCATCTGAGCTTTTGGGACATTGCAAATCACCATTTGGCAAACTACAACATCTGGATTAGTCAGTGTGCAATTTAAGCTAGAAATACACTCATCATTTTCTGGGGTTTGAAAACCACACTTTTGTTTTCAAAAAACAGTATTTTCCTGATCTGCAAGTGTTAAATTCAAGTTTAATATATACAGCTTTCATATTCTGTTACCAAAAAAACCCACTTTTTTTGGCAATCTACAACATCTGGATTAGTCAGTGTGCAATTTAAGCTAGAAATACACCCATCATTTTCTGGGGTTTTAAAAACACACTTTTTTGCCAAGAAACAGTATTTTCCTGATCTGCAAGTGTTAAGTGATAAGCAAATGTATATTTGCTGTATTTGTATGAGGGGAGGCGGGATCTAGCGTTTATAAGACTCTGCCTTCCCCCCTCTCCTCACCAACGTCAGCTCGTTTGCGTCTGGTGGTGAACGTCTGCATCACTTCCGGAATTGATACCTCGTTTTCCTCAAGCAGCAGCAAATTCGGCATCGGCATTTTTTCTACCTTAATACCTCGGCAAGATAGCGGTATGATTGGGGCTGTATGGCCAGCGCACAGGGGAGAGAGAAGGGGTGTGTGCAGCATGCGATCATACGAACCTTCTGCTGTTTCATTGTCTGCATTTTCTCTGCTGTATCATGCTCTGCTGACTAAACTGTACTTGCCATCTACTGGTCAAAGTCAGTATTGTTACTTCTATACAAAATCATTACAAGCATTCGTTTTCATGGTTTTGCTTAATTGGAATGTGTATTTGACTTATCAGTTAGGATAACTATTAGTCAGTTGCATGAGGTCAGGCGTATATATATATTTTGTTTAAAAAAAAAAGTTAGATTTATTATGTTAGTACTTACTTATAGCACTACTGTGCTTTTCCTAGATCTACTGGTGTCCCATCTCCGGCATATAAGGATCTCTGCGATTAGAAGCGGCTGCGTATTTATCTGATACGCAGGCATCCGGGTCATGTAAGCTACGATTTATCTTAGAGTAGGGTAGTTTGAGTTATAGCCAGTAGTAGCTAACACTCTGTTTATGTACACTGCTCAAAAAAATAAAAGGAACACTTAAACAACACAATGTAACTCCAAGTCAATCGCACTTCTGTGAAATCAAACTGTCCACTTAGGAAGCAACACTGAGTGACAATCAATTTCACATGCTGTTGTGCAAATGGGATAGACAACAGGTGGAAATTATAGGCAATTAGCAAGACACCCCCAATAAAGGAGTTGTTCTGCAGGTGGTGATCTCAGACCACTTCTCAGTTCCTATGCTTCCTGGCTGCTGTTTTGGTCACTTTTGAATGCTGGCAGTGCTTTCACTCTAGTGGTAGCATGAGACGGAGTCTACAACCCACACAAGTGGCTCAGGTAGTGCAGCTTATCCAGGATGGCACATCAATGCGAGCTGTGACAAGAGGGTTTGCTGTGTCTGTCAGCATAGTGTCCAGAGCATGGAGGCGCTACCAGGAGACAGGCCAGTACATCGGGAGACGTGGAGGAGGCCGTAGGAGGGCAACAACCCAGCAGCAGGACCGCTACCTCCGCCTTTGTGCAAGAAAGGAACAGGAGGAGCACTGCCAGAGCCCTGCAAAATGACCTCCAGCAGGCCACAAATGTGCATGTGTCTGCTCAAACGGTCAGAAACAGACTCCATGAGGGTGATATGAGGGCCCAACGTCCACAGGTGGGGGTTGTGCTTACAGCCCAACACCGTGCAGGACATTTGGCATTTGCCAGTGAACACCAAGATTGGCAAATTCGCCACTGGCGCCTTGTGCTCTTCACAGATGAAAGCAGGTTCACACTGAGCACATGTGACAGACGTGACAGAGTCTTGAGACGCCGTGGAGAATGTTCTGCTGCCTGCAACATCCTCCAGCATGACCGGTTTGGCATTGGGTCAGTAATGGTGTGGGGTGGCATTTCTTTGGAGGGCCGCACAGCCCTCCATGTGCTCGCCAGAGGTAGCCTGACTGCCATTAGGTACCGAGATGAGATCCTCAGACCCCTTGTGAGACCATATGCTGGTGCTGTTGGCCCTGGGTTCCTCCTAATGCAAGACAATGCTAGACCTCATGTGGCTGGAGTGTGTCAGCAGTTCCTGCAAGACGAAGGCATTGATGCTATGGACTGGCCCTCCCGTTCACCAGACCTGAATCCAATTGAGCACATCTGGGACATCATGTCTCGCTCTATCCACCAACGTCACGTTGCACCACAGACTGTCCAGGAGTTGGCAGATGCTTTAGTCCAGGTCTGGGAGGAGATCCTTCAGGAGACCGTCCGCCACCTCATCAGGAGCATGCACAGGCGTTGTAGGGAGGTGATACAGGCATGTGGAGGCCACACACACTACTGAGCCTCATTTTGACTTGTTTTAAGGACATTACATCAAAGTTGGATCAGCCTGTAGTGTGTTTTGCCACTTTAATTTTGAGGGTGACTCCAAATCCAGACCTCCATGGGTTGAAAAATTTGATTTCCATTTTTTTATTTTTGTGTGATTTTGTTGTCAGCACATTCAACTATGTAAAGAACAAAGTATTTCAGAAGAATATTTAATTCAGATCTAGGATGTGTTATTTTTGTGTTCCCTTTATTTTTTTGAGCAGTGTATTTAGTCTTATAGCTGTTTCTGCATCCACAAGCAAACAACTTCTGGTATAGTACTATTCTGGTAGTCTTCCGCAACTCACGTGTGATTTATAAATAAAAAATAAAAAATAAATTTCAACTTTTACATAGGACGTGAATAGGTCCACAACTACAAACCGGATTCCAAAAAAGTTGGGACACTAAACAAATTGTGAATAAAAACTGAATTCAATTTGTAATAGAACGTAGATGACAGATCAAACGTTTAATCCGAGTAAATGTATCATTTTAAAGGAAAAATAAGTTGATTCCAATTTTCACGGTGTCAACAAATCCCCAAAAAGTTGGGACAAGTAGCAATAAGAGGCTGGAAAAAATAAATTTGAGCATAACGAAGAGCTGGAAGACTAATTAACACTAATTAGGTCAATTGGCAACATGATTGGGTATAAAAAGAGCTTCTCAGAGTGGCAGTGTCTCTCAGAAGCCAAGATGGGTAGAGGATCACCAATTCCCACAATGTTGCGCAGAAAGATAGTGGAGCAATATCAGAAAGGTGTTACCCAGCGAAAAATTGCAAAGACTTTGCATCTATCATCATAAACTGTGCATAACATCATCCGAAGATTCAGAGAATCTGGAACAACCTCTGTGCGTAAGGGTCAAGGCCGTAAAACCATACTGGATGCCCATGATCTCCGGGCCCTTAAACGACACTGCACCACAAACAGGAATGCTACTGTAAAGGAAATCACAGAATGGGCTCAGGAATACTTCCAGAAACCATTGTCAGTGAACACAATCCACCGTGCCATCCGCTGTTGCCAGCTGAAACTCTACAGTGCAAAGAAGAAGCCATTTCTAAGCAAGATCCACAAGCTCAGGCGGTTTCACTGGGCCAGGGATCGTTTAAAATGGAGTGTGGCAAAATGGAAGACTGTTCTGTGGTCAGACGAGTCACGATTCAAAGTTCTTTTTGGAAATCTGGGACGCCATGTCATCCGGACCAAAGAGGACAAGGACAACCCAAGTTGTTATCAACGCTCAGTTCAGAAGCCTGCATCTCTGATGGTATGGGGTCACATGAGTGCGTGTGGCATGGGCAGCTTGCATGTCTGGAAAGCCACCATCAATGCAGAAAAATATATACAGGTTCTAGAACAACATATGCTCCCATCCAGAGGTCATCTCTTTCAGGGAAGACCCTGCATTTTTCAACAAGATAATGCCAGACCACATTCTGCATCATTTACAACATCATGGCTGCGTAGGAGAAGGATCTGGGTACTGAAATGGCCAGACTGCAAGTCCAGATCTTTCACCTATAGAGAACATTTGGCGCATCATAAAGAGGAAGGTGCAACAAAGAAGGCCCAAGACGATTGAACAGTTAGAGGCCTGTATTAGACAAGAATGGGAGAGCATTCCTATTTCTAAACTTGAGAAACTGGTCTCCTCAGTCCCCAGACGTCTGTTGAGTGTTGTAAGAAGAAGGGGAGATGCCACACAGTGGTGAAAATGTCCCAACTTTTTGGGGATTTGTTGACACCATGAAATTCTGATTCAACATATTTTTCCCTTAAAATGGTACATTTTGTTATTACTTTTGTTCCGTGATTTATGTTCTATTCTGAATAAAATATTAGAAGTTGGCACCTCCACATCATTGCATTCAGTTTTTATTCACGATTTGTATAGTGTCCCAACTTTTTTGGAATCCGGTTTGTACGTTATTGCCTGTCATGACTACAGGCCACATGCTTCGATACGCATGTTACGTCCTAGATACACATAGCTGTCCACATGTCTGTCACGTCCACAGATACGTTAAGTTCTGTCATGACTACAGGCAACGATTCGATACGTCTGTCACGACTACAGACTAATTAAGCCCTGTCACGACTACAGGCAACGATTCGATACGTCTGTCACGACTACCAACTAATTAAGTCCTGTCACGACTACAGGCAACGATTCGATACGTCTGTCACGACTACAGACAGGTTCAGGTCCTGTCATCACTACAGTTGATGACTTGCATGCCTTACTTCACTGTCATGGGTCAGCCGGTACTCGCTGGGTGCTTCACAGTAAGTTCTTTGGTATCCACATCTTCCGATTCTGCCACTGGGGGGTTGTAGGGTGATTCGTGTGCTGGGTACGAGTCACGTGTGCAGATACGATGGTTCTTAGCATGTCTTGGCTTAGGTGAATTCAGGTGATGGGTTTTTCTGTTCAACATTAACCATGTCATGTTTTAGTTAAGATGTCTCAAGAATCCATGGTGGGCGACACCTCATCTTCCCGTGCAAGCGTGGCATCAGGTTCAGCAAGAGACTCCAGGCAGTCGTTAAGATCGTGGACAGTGCCCAAGTTGATGGCAGAGCTGACCAAGGGAGGCATCCCATTCCCAGCATCCGCAAGGAAGGCTGAACTCTTTCGTTTGCTGTCTTCAGATCCAGCGGGCCAGAGTCAGGAGATGGTTTCCATGGCTACCATCCAGACCTCGCTCACCCAACTGCACACGCCCATCAACTCTATGGCATCATCTGTGTCGGACTTTCAAACTAGATTAGAGTTGGTCAAAGCTGGCAATACAGTTACTCGTTTGATGGCACAGAGTGCGGCGGTGTCTTCTAATTCCCGCAATAGTATAACTGGTGGGTCAGGTCTAACACCCTCTATAGCACCTTTTCATTTTATTCCTGCCAACATTAGGTAGGATATAATTGATGGCAAGGATGTTAATTTAGCATCCTTGCTAATAGCAGCACATGAGGCACCGGACAACAAAACCATAGTCTGTGGTGAGGTTTCGGTTGTGCTCAAATCCAAAGACGTGCTGTTGAACAGGAAACTCAGCATCCCAGAGTTTGTTTTAGCTTTCAGCTTATATAGGGATGTTGTTTGTTCAGGTAATTCTCAGCGCAGGGATGAGTTAGACCTGTATATGTACAAGGTGGCGGATTTGGCTTATAAGTATGGTGGGTCAGCTTTTTACGACTATCACCGTTCTTTCTCAGCAAAAGCTGCAGCGGTGTTGGCTCAATTCCAACATACGGTGGATTAGTCTAATATTGATACAGAGCTATTCTGTAGACACTTTGCCGGTCTCAAAGCCTCAGCCTGCTCCAAATGCAATTCATACTCACATATGACGGACTGGTGCTCAGTCGGTGATAACCCAGCTCTGTCACAGGCTAGTAGTACTCCTGGGCCGTCAGTCAGCAGGACTACATTGGGGGTAGACAAGTTGGGGCGACCCATCAAGTATTTGGGCAAATTCCAAATCTGTAATAACTTTAATTTTGCGGTCTGTCATTTCAACCAATGTAGGCTATTGCATTTATGTGCGATATGTTTCAGAGCCCACCCACGGGCATCTTGCCCACAGAGAAACCAGGAACCGGCATGACTAGGCATTGTGAATGTCGGCCTTATTCAGTCTTTTTTAGGTTCTCATCCAGATACCAAGTGGGTGCATTTCATCGTTAAGGGTTTGTCAGCAGGTTTCCATACAGGTTTACTGGCTCTTCCTCAGTCCAACTATGAATGTAAGAACCTACTGTCAGCCTCGAAGGATCCCTAAGCCATTTCTCAACTTATTCAGGCCGAGCTGAATAAGGGGTATCTCATTGGGCCATTTGATCAACCCCACTTTGATTGTTGGAGGATTAACCCAGTTGGTATAGTGGCTGGCAAATTTAGCAATGAAAAGAGGCTAATCTATGACCTGTCAGCTCCACATTCTTTACCGGTACCTAGCCTTAACTCATTAATTCCTTCAGAGGAATTTTCAATGAAATATGCATCCATTGATCAAGCTATTCAGGTTATTCTCAGTCTGGGTAGGGGAGCTTGGCTATCTAAGGCCGACATTACTGATGCCTTTAAGTTGCTCCCTGTCCAACCAGAGTTGGGGCAATGGTATGGGATTAAGTGGTCAAATAAGTACTACTTCGCTAACAAATTGACCTTTGGTTCAAAATCTAGCCCCTGGATTTTTAACCAGTTTGCCATAGCCCTGCATTGGATACTTCAAGACCTGTTCCGGGTCAACCACGTAATTCACTATCTGGATGACTTTCTGTTAATAGAATCCCCGAACCATGCGCCTCAGGACCTACAGGTGCTGCAAGCGATGTTTGCAGATCTCAGGGTCCCCGTTGCCCCACACAAGGTGGAAGGTCCTGATACTACCATTACGTTTCTCGGCATTTGCTTAAACACTATTAATATGGAAGCTAGTCTCCCGCAAGACAAATTGATTAGGGTTAAGGAGACAGTTCACAGGTTAGCACGCGTCAGGACTGTCACCAAAGCAGATCTCCAGTCACTGCTTGGCATGCTCAACTTCGCTACATGCATCATTCCACAGGGCAGGTCGTTCATTGCTAGACTATTGAAGCTGTTGAAACATGCTCACGATCAAGATAGCCTGGTAGTCATAGATCAGAATGTGATGGCCGATTTAGTCATGTGGGATGAGTTCCTGTCACAGTGGAACGGCATATCATTATTCGTTTCGTCAGCTTCAAGTGAATCTCCAGTAGTTCATACGGATGCCTCATCCTTAGTAGGCTTTGCAGCTATTTTCGGTCATAGGTGGTTGGCAGACCAATGGCCAGCGGAGGTGGTCAGGTTGGAGGGCTTCACCAGGTGTTCCTCATTATTCGAGATATACCCGCTGGTGGCGGCAGCTCGGGTGTGGGGCCCACTATGGAGGAATCAGTCAGTTCTCTTCCTGACAGATAATGAGGCTTTAGTAGAGATACTCACTAAGGGTAGATCGGCCTCCGCTCAGATTATGTCGTTTGTGAGGAGACTCGTATGGTTATCACTTCAATATAATTTCCATATTATATGCGATCACATTAGGGGGCAAGCTAACGTAGCTGCGGATGCTTTATCTAGGGGTAACCTGTCGCTCTTCTTTCAGGTCTCTCCACAGGCAGACCACACACCGGCAACCATTCCCGAGTTTGACCAATTAGTGATGGACTAGCGGCTCACCTTACCACTGCTAGGTCTCTTATGACTAGATCGCTATCCGATAACACCTTGAGGATGTATAAGAAAGCTTGGGCGTCATTCTGTAATTTTAAGAGAACGCACCCGTCAGGTGGAGCAGGATATATATCTTATCTACTGGCATTTGGTGCATTTTGCCACTCACACTTGAAGCTGTCTTACAGTACTATTAAATCATATCTGGCTGGGATACAACATCATTTGTATTTAAAGCATCCCCTTCTACCATCATTGTTTTCTGCGCATCCTATCAGAATGTTACTGAGGGGTATACAGAAAGGCTCTACTGTCACCCGTCCTTCTCGGCAGCCATTTACAGGGAAGATGTTCAGGTCCTTATCTGATATGTTGCAAGGATATCCTTTTGGTGAATATACTAGCTTACTGATAAAGACAACCATGTATCTGGCTTTCTATGGTTTCCTCAAACCAGGCGAATTCACCTGCGCTTCGAGGTGTAAAAATTATCTGAGGAAGAGTCAGCTCTCTTGGGACGGGTCATGTTACATTCTTGCGTTAACCTTCACAAAGACGACACGCCCAGGACAGCTGACTGAAGTTAAATACCTTCCTACGTACCAAATGGTGTCCTGTGAGAACCATTCAAGAGTGGTTACAGTTTATTAAGGAAACCCCGGGCGAGGCACCTCTGCTTCGGTTAGGTTCTGCTCCTTTGAGTTGCACAAACACTCTTCAAATTCATTCGTATTTTGTTGAGGAACATTGGTGTCGACCCCAGCTCGATTACTGGGCATTCTATGCGCATCGGGGCGGCCTCCGCCGATCTAAGCACAAGGTCCCGGTACATGTAATTAAGAGTTTAGGCAGGTGGAAGTCGGCTTGTTATGCCCGATATATACCAAACCCGCAGTTTGAAATGTCTAGTGCCTTCAGTAATCTAGTTTTGTAATTGTAAATAAACATATAAAATTTAAGCTATGTTTGTGATTTTTGGCCCCTTTAGCCTACCCTCCGTACAGCAGTCTTGGCACACCTCTACTACTTTAGAAGTAGGTAGGTAGGTCTCACACATATAGATGACCCGAATACAAATTCACGTTTAATATATACAGCTTTCATATTCTGTTACCAAAAAAAAGACTTTTTTGGCAATCTACAACATCTGGATTACCGTATTTTTCGCCCCATAAGACGCACTCCCATATGCCCCTGCATCTTATGGGGCGAATGCTGCCATTTTACATCGCAGTCTGCAATGCTGCAGCATCGCAGACTGCGATGTATCAGCTGGACGGGGAGGGAGGAGGGGCCGGTGTCATGCAAATGCGGCGGGGCCAGTGCGGTCACTGTACTCCGGCCCCACCGCTCACTCACTGCTTTATTGCCTAAACATTTTATAATAATAGCTTTCAATGAAGTTCCGATCCCCAGCCCCATCTGTACTACTTACTAAATGTCCTGTAGCAGGCAGAGCAGGGCGGGCGGCCAGCCGTAGCTCACTGATGTCACGTGCCTGCGCCGCCTACTTCATTCATAAAGAAGGCGGCACAGGCACGTTACGTCAGTGAGTTACAGCCGGCCACCCGCCCTGCTCTGCCTGCTACAGGACATTTAGTAAGTAGTACAGATGGGTCTGGGGATCGGAACTTCAATGAAAGCTATTATTATAAAAATTTTAGGCAATAAAGCAGCGAGTGAGCGGTAGGGCCGGAGTACAGTGACCGCACCGGCCCCGCCGCATTTGCATGACACCGGCCCCTCCAACAGGTTTAGCTCCAGTATATTAGGGCATCTGTGGATGCCACTATTATGGGGTGGGGGATATGTGGATGGCACTGTTATAGGGTGGGGGGAATCTGTGGATGGCACTGTTATAGGGTGGGGGGAATCTGTGGATGGCACTGTTATGGGGGGGTGATCTGTGGGTGGCACTGTTATGGGGGGGGTAATCTGTGGATGACACTATTATGGGATGGGGGATATGTGGATGGCACTGTTATGGGGTGGGGGATCTGTGGGTGACACATATATAGCAGTGCCATCCACAGATCCACACCCCATAACAGTGCCATCCACAGATCCCCCTCCATAACAGTGCCATCCACAGATCACCCCCCATAACAGTGCCATCCACAGATCACCCCCCATAACAGTGCCATCCACAGATCACCCCCCCCATAACAGTGCCAGCCACAGATCACCCCCCCATAACAGTGCCATCCACAGATCACCCCCCCATAACAGTGCCATCCACAGATCCTAACCCATAACAGTGCCCCCCTCGGATCCCCCCCATAACAGTGCCCCCCTCAGATCCCCCCCATAACAGTGCCATCCACAGATCCCCCCATAACAGTGCCATCCACAGATCCCCCCATAACAGTGCCACCCACAGACCCCCCCATAACAGTGCCACCCACAGACCCCCCCATAACAATGCCATCCACAAATCCCCCATAGTAGTGTCATGCACAGACCACTATTAGTTCAAAACACACCAAAAACACACCTTTTGGTTAAAAATATTTTTTTTCTTATTTTCCTCCTCAAAAACCTAGGTGCGTCTTATGGGCCGGTGCATCTTATAGGGCAAAAAATACGGTAGTCAGTGTGCAATTTAAGCTAGAAATACACCCATCATTTTCTGGGGTTTTAAAAACACACTTTCTTGCCAAAAAACTGTATTTTCCTGATCTTCAAGTGTTAAATTCAAGTTTAATATATACAGCTTTCATATTCTGTTACCAAAAAAAGACTTTTTTGGCAATCTACAACATCTGGATTAGTCAGTGTGCAATTAAAGCTAGAAATACACCCATCATTTTCTGGAGTTTTAAAAACACAATTTTTTTTGGCCAAAAAACTGTATTTTCCTGATCTGCAAGTGTTAAATTCAAGATTAATATATACAGCTTTCATATTCTGTTACTAAAAAAACACTTTTTTGGCAATCTACAACATCTGGATTAGGCCTTTTTTTTGCGGTCCGTATACGGAACCATTCATTTCAATGGTTCCGCATTAAAAACGGAATGTGTTCCGTAAGCATTCCGTTTCCGTATTTCCGTTTTTCCGTTCCGTTGAAAGATAGAACATGTCCTATTATTGCCCGCAAATCATGTTCCGTGGCTCTATTCAAGTCAATGGGTCCGCAAAAAAAAACGGAACACATACGGAAATGCACCTGTATGTCTTCCGTATCCGTTCCGTTTTTGCTGAACTATCTATTGAAAATGTTATGCCCAGCCCAATTTTTTCTATGTAATTACTGTATACTGTATATGCCATACGGAAAAACAGAACAGAAACGGAAACACAACGGAACTCAAAAACGGAACAACGAATCTGTGAAAAATGGACCGCAAAAAACTATAAAAGCCATACGTTCGTGTGAACTAGGCCTTAGTCAGTGTGCAATTTAAGCTAGAAATATACCCATCATTTTCTGGGGTTTTAAAAACACACTTTTTTTGCCAAACAACTGTATTTTTCTGATCTGCAAGTGTTAAATTCAAGTTTAACCTCTTAAGGACACATGACGTACCGATACGGCATGTTGTCCTGGTATTTAACCACCTCAGCTTAAACACCCTTAATGACCAGACCACTTTTTACAATTCTGCACTAAACTACTTTCACGGTTTATTGCTCGGTCATACAACTTAACATCCAAATGAATTTTACCTCCTTTTCTTCTCACTAATAGAGCTTTCATTTGGTGGTATTTTATTGCTGCTGACATTTTTACTTTTTTTGTTATTAATCGAAATTGACCAACATTTTTGCAAAAAAATGAAATTTTTCACTTTCAGTTGTAAAATTTTTCAAATAAACCTACATTTCTATATAAATTTTTCTCTAAATTTATTGTTCTACATGTCTTTGATAAAAAAAAATGCAATAAGTGTATATTTATTGGTTTGCGCAAAAGTTATAGCGTTTACAAACTATGGTACAAAAATGTGAATTTCCGCATTTTGAAGCAGCTCTGACTTTCTGAGCACCTGTCATGATTCCTGAGGTTCTACAATGCCCAGACAGTAGAAACACCCCACAAATGACCCCATTTCGGAAAGTAGACACCCTAAGGTATTCGCTGATGGGCATAGTGAGTTCATAGAAGTTTTTATTTTTTGTCACAAGTTAGCGGAAAAATTATTTTTTATTTTATTTATTTTTTTCTTACAAAGTCTCATATTCCACTAACTTGTGACAAAAAATAAAAACTTCCATGAACTCACTATGCCCATCACAAAATACCTTGGGGTGTCTTCTTTCTAAAATGGGGTCACTTGTGGGGTATTTATACTGCCCTGGCATTTTAGGGGCCCTAATGCGTGAGAAGTAGTTTGAAATCCAAATGTGTAAAAAATGCCCTGTGAAATCCTAAAGGTGCTCTTTAGAATTTGGGCCCCTTTGCCCACCTAGACTGCAAAAAAGTGTCACACATGTGGTATCGCCGTACTCAGGAGAAGTAGGGCAATGTGTTTTGGGGTGTCTTTTTACATATACCCATGCTGGGTGAGAGAAATATCTCTCTAAAAGACATCTTTTCCCATTTTTTTATACAAAGTTGTCATTTGACAGAGATATTTATCTCACTTAGCATGGGTATATGTAAAAAGACACCCCAAAACACATTTCCCTACTTCTCCTGAGTACGGCGATACCACGTGTGACACTTTTTTGCAGCCTAGGTGGGCAAAGGGGCCCAAATTCTAAAGAGCACCTTTAGGATTTCACAGGGCATTTTTAACACATTTGGATTTCAAACTACTTCTCACGCATTAGGGCCCCTAAAATGCCAGGGCATTATAAATACCCCACAAGTGACCCCATTTTGGAAAGAAGACGACTCCCAAGGTATTCCGTGAGGGGCATGGCGAGTTCCTAGAATATTTTTTTTTTTGGCACAAGTTAGCGGAAAATGATGATTTTTTATTTTTTATTTATTTTTTCTTACAAAGTCTCATATTCCACTAACTTGTGACAAAAAATAAAAACATCCATGAACTCACTATGCCCATCATGAAATACCTTGGGGTGTCTTCTTTCCAAAATGGGGTCACTTGTGGGTATTTATACTGCCCTGGCATTTTAGGGGCCCTAATGCGTGAGAAGTAGTTTAAAATCCAAATGTGTAAAAAATGCCACGTGTGACACTTTTTTTGCAGCCTAGGTGCGCAAAGGGACCCAAATTCCTTTTAGGAGGGCATTTTAAGACATTTGGATTCCAGACTTCATCTCACGCTTGAGAGCCCCTAAAATGCAAGTATAAATACCCCACATGTGACCCCATTTTGGAAAGAAGACACCCCAAGGTATTCCGTGAGGGGCATGGCGAGTTCATAGAAGATTTTTTTTTTTGGCACAAGTTAGCGGAAATTGATTTTTTTTCGTTTTTTTCCTCACAAAGTCTCCCTTTCCGCTAACTTGGGACAAAAAGTTCAATCTTTCATGGACTCAATATGGCCCTCAGCGAATACCTTGGGATGTCTTCTTTCCAAAATGGGGTCATTTGTGGGGTGTTTGTACTGCCCTGGCATTTGAGGGTCTCCGCAATCATTACATGTATGGCCAGCATTAGGAGTTTCTGCTATTCTCATTATATTGAGCATACGGGTAATGAGATTTTTTTCTTTCCGTTCAGCCTCTGGGCTGAAAGAAAAAATGAACGGCACAGATTTCTTCATTCGCATCGATCAATGTGAATGAAAAAATCTCTGCCCAAAAAAAAAAGGAGGGGAAAGGTGTCTGCCAGGACATAGGAGCTCCGCCCAACATCCAAACCCACTCAGCCCGTATGCCCTGGCAAACCCGATTTCTCCATCCACATCAATCGATGTGGATGAATAAATCATTGCCGGGATTTTTTATTTTTTTTATATACAAAGTGTTTGCCAAAGCATATGAACACCGCCCCTCAGCTCATAAGCCTCGGCAAACGTATCTTTTTTACTGCAGAGGAGAAATCTCGTCTTGCAGCGTCGCATACACCAACTTTTGTGTAATCTGACAGCAGCGCAATGCTTCTGTCAGAATGCACATCAGTGCTGCAGCTGATTCATCGGTTGGTCCACCTAGAAGGTAAAAAAAACCGTTGCCGCAACGCAATAAATTTATTAACTTTATATAACATTTCAAACAGAACATTAACTTTCAAAAACTTTTTTAACTTTTGGAACATTAACTTTTTTGCTTACCTGTGATTTTTTTTTTTTTTTACCTTTTATAGGACAAACCTCTCCTTCCCCATGGGACAATGTGCAAAGTGCAAAACGCCCAGAGATGTGGCAAAGTACATTATGCACTTTGTCCCAGGTGAAAGGAGAGGTTTGCTGCAGCTGTGAGTGAAAGGGCCCTAAGAGCCCTGTGCCTGTCCTGTGTAACGCAATCCCTATGCTAAGTGTACCTGTGTGTGGTACTTCCGGAAACACTCCCCTAAGCATAGGGCAGGGTGGCCAGGGCAGTCAGGACAGAAATAGCAGGTGTTACGCCTTATTCCACTCCTGCTACAGACACAACATTTTTTTCGGGGTGGCAGTTGGTTTGAGGTACCAACAACGACACTGGGGAAATGTCGCTCGTGTAGACGGCTCACTACACTGGTGGATACAGGAGGTTCTCGATGATCTCTTCCTAAAATTTGAGGAAGGATCTTGTTCTCCCAGCCTTACTGTAGAGAACAAAACTATTGTACATCGCCAATTGAATTAAATAAACAGACACCTTCTTATACCAGCGTCTGGTCCTGCGGGAAAGTAAATAAGGAGCCAACATCTGGTCATTGAAGTCCACCCCTCCCATGAGCAAATTATAGTTGTGGACACAGAGGGGCTTTTCAATGACTCCAGTTCCTCGTTCAATTTCGATTGTCGTGTTTGCGTGAATGGAGGAGAGCATGTAAACGTCACTCTTGTCACTCCATTTCACCGCGAGCAGTTCTTCGTTACACAAGGCAGCCCTCTCCCCCCTTGCTAGACAGGTGGTAACGAGCCGTTGGGGGAAGCCCTGGCGACTAGGTCGCGCGGTGCCACAGCAGCCAATCTGTTCTAAAAACAAATGCCTGAAGAGGGGCACACTTGTGTAAAAATTGTCCACATAAAGATGGTTCCCCTTGCCAAATAAGGGTGACACCAAGTCCCAGACTGTCTTCCCACTGCTCCCCAGGTAGTCAGGGCAACCGACCAGCTCCAGGGTCTGATCTTTACTCTCATAGACTCGAAATTTGTGCGTATAGCCTATGGCCCTTTCACAGAGCTTATACAATTTGACCCCATACCGGGCGCGTTTGCTTGGGATGTATTGATTGAAGCCAAGGCGCCCGGTAAAATGTATAAGGGACTCGTCTATGCAGATGTTTTGCTCAGGGGTATGCAAATCGGCAAATTTGGTGTTAAAGTGGTCTATGAGGGGCCGAATTTTGTGGAGCCGGTCAAAAGCTGGGTGGCCTCTGGGACGAGAGGTGGTGTTGTCACTAAAGTGCAGGAAACGCAGGATGGTCTCAAATCGTGTCCTGGACATGGCAGCAGAGAACATGGGCATGTGATGAATTGGGTTCGTGGACCAATATGACTGCAATTCATGCTTTTTTGTCAGGCCCATGTTGAGGAGAAGGCCCAGAAAAGTTTTTGTAACGGTCACGTCCACACTCACACAGGGGGAAGGATAGTGACCACTGCGCTCCACCCTCACCCCTGGCCCTGCCTACTTGCCTCACGAGTCCTGATGACAGGGGACAACTGGACGACAGTCCCTAACTTAGGATACGTGCAGGGAAGACAGACAAGACAAAATACGGAACATGAACGGACCGGCTCAGAACCAAGAGAGCTACGCAGTACAAAGGGTTAAGCAAAGAATGGTCAGGAGAAGCCGGGGTCAAATACCAGGAGAGTAGAGAAGTACAAGAGGAGTCCTAAGAGAGTAGTCAGGTGGGAGCCGAGGTCACAATACCAGGACGGATGCGCAGTACAGGAGGAGCAGGCAAAATGATCGTCAGGGAACGGAATCAGGTGTGTATTCAGTAGTCCAACAAATAGCCAGGAACCTAGAAATTAACAGGCAACCTGTGGCTAGCAGGCTGCCTGTATTTATAGTGGGCAGTGAGGGTCATGTGATGTGGCCAGCGTCACATGACCGACAGACCAACCAGTTGAGCACCGAGTGATCAGCTCGGCGCTCAAGGCAGACTTAGGAGCAGGGAGCTACTTAGCAGTAAAGCCACCCTGGGAATGAGGTCAAACACAGATCCTCATTCCCAAAGCTAAGCAACAGTTCTGCGGGCAATGGGGGACAGAGTGCACCTTCGGAACCCCGTTACAGTACCCCCCCTTTTACGAGGGGCCACCGGACCCAAGACTTCAGGCGATGGCTTTTCAGGGTGTTCTAAATGAAATTTACGAACCAGTCTAGGAGCATGAACCTCCCTGGCAGGTACCCAAGATCTATCTTCAAGTCCATACCCCTTTCAGTGAATCAGGTACTGCAAGGAGTTACGCACCTTCCTGACATCCACTATTTTAGACACAACATACTCGACAGCATCATTAACAAGAACCGGCGGAGGCGAGGCTTTCGATGGCACTACCGGTTCAAAATATTTTTTAAGTAGAGATTTATGGAACACATTATGAATGTGGAATGACTCGGGCAGCTCCAACCTAAATGATACCGGCTTAATCACCTCCGTGATCTTATATGGTCCAATAAAACGAGGAGCAAATTTTCTAGAAGCTACCTTGAGAGATAGATTCTTGGAGGACAACCATACTTTATCCCCAACCTGAAAGTTCACCCCCCTTGAACGTCTCCTATCGGCCTTGAGTTTTTGAGAACTTTGAGCCTTTTCTAGGTTCGATTGAACCCGGGCCCAAACTGTGCACAGTTCGGAGGAGAGTTTATCCGCTTTAGGGTTAGAGGAGGAGACGGACGAACCAGAATGAAAACGGGGATGAAAACCATGGTTACAAAAGAAAGGGGAGACCCCAGCAGAAGAATTGACACGGTTATTCAAAGCAAATTCAGCCAACGGAAGAAATTTGACCCATAATTGCTGGTCATCAGCAACATACAACCTCAGGAATTGTTCCACAGACTGATTAAGGTGTTCAGTCTGCCCATTACTCTCAGGATGGTAGGCGGAAGAAAAAGACAACGAAATTTTACATCTTTGACAGAAGGCCCTCCAGAATTTGGACACAAACTGCACACCTCTGTCCGAAACAATATTTTCGGGATGCCATGTAAACGAACAATCTCTCACAAAAATTGACGCCAGGGTTTTAGCATTCGGAAGTTTAGACAGGGGAATGAAATAAACCATCTTGCTAAACCTATCGACCACTACCCAAACCACAGTATTACCCTCCGCCAGCGGTAGGTCAGTTATAAAGTCCTTCGAGATATGGGACCAGGGTCTACTGGGAATGGGTAGGGGTCGTAGGTTACCAGCAGGGCGAGTCCTAGGTGTCTTACACCTGGCACAAACCTCACAGGCTGACACATAGGACTTGACATCCCTGGTCAGAGTGG